>NC_136858.1:19141173-19438673 GCF_951799975.1 Gobius niger
GTATGATGTACAGAGAAAACTGTACAGCCGGTTGTGCGGACGCGTTTTCATTCCAGAAGAGAAGACCGCTAATGTACAGTATACTATAACTATGGAAAGATGAATGAAGAATTAAATATAAGTCGAGTGTCAGCTTTATATTTCAGCTCACGTTTCAGTTGGTAAGCCTTGTAAAGAGATGGATGTATTGTTACAAACCACTTTGTCAAAACAAACAAATCACAAACACAATGTTAAAGATTAAAAAGCATGTGTTTTCTCAGTGTCATGTCCTGCCCTCTCTGAGCTGGTATTTTGTTTTTGAGAAGGACAGAAAAAGTAAATGTCAGACTCACTCAGCTGAGTTTACCTAAGAACACAGCTTCACTGCTGTGTCCATCAGGCAGCCCTGTGAGCTCTCCACAAGTCCCCTCCTCAGTAAGCAAAACTCATATCATGAACCTTTGTAAAGCCAAATGAATTTTGACACCTCTGACAATTACAACACAGATGCATAAAACAAAGGGCCATTTTACCGACATCGACTAAGCCCCAAACAAAACACACGTGCCCCCCTCACCAAAGCCACAGGCTGGAGCACTGCTCTGCAAACTGCTGCATCACACTCTCCAGTCTGCTCTCTTTGATCATCATTAGCTGACAGCTCTCCTCTTTTCAAAAGAATATTCTCCGGAGTAAAGTCGTGCAAATGCTGAATCTGGCTGCTGGCTCGCAGACAGAAGCCTTGGGGTTATTATTGCTACCATAACAAATGAAACTTTTGAAAATAATTGTTTACACTGAAGTTAGTGTGTAACAGGCCTGGCATTAGAGGCCTGGCAGTAAAGCTTGTCTATTGAAGAATTAGTCCAATATTGAGACAGGACAATGCAAGGAACTCTCTTCTCTGTGGCACAAAGGCCGAAGCATCTTTCCCATCACCTCTTTCTCACTTTATCATCTCAATCAGGGCTGTAGTGAGGATTTTAGAAATGGTGAGGTCCATCTCCAGTCGACTATTGTGGCACTAGTCGACATCATTTTAGACGAGTCGACTAGTCGTGTGTTTGTCTCTCTCTCTCTCCGTTGATGCTTGTGGCTTGCAAGTTTTTTATTCTGCACTTTTCAACATCATTATTGTTAAAGTGAACTGTTCATTTTTAAACAGTTGTATGTCTAGTTTTAACATTTTTGTCAAGGCGGAACCCCTTTTCTGTGTTTCAGTGGGATAATAAACATCTGCCAAAACCTGGGCAAAAAAAAACACTTTTTGTGCTCCGGTAGTAAGTTTTGCCCACATCTCTTCTGGACGTATTCAGCCGATATGAGTGAGCTAAAGGGACAGTCACTCCACGGCGACCCATCGTTCCGCCCACCTTTTAACTTTTTCTCTCACACAGACTCATTCACATAGAATCAACTACAATCTAACACTCTTGGGACAGAGCGCATGTTTGCTTCAGACCTTGGATATGAGGATGGTGATGATCGGAGGAAAAAAAAGTACAGAGAGGAGAGGTGGGACAAACGGAGGAGGAGAGAGGGGAGAGGACGCGGCTCTATGTGATGTTTCTTGAGGCGCAGGTAAACAAATAAACACTGAGCATTGCCTTAAAATTTATTTAAAACCTAGGAAATGGTAATAAGCCACTATATTGCATTTTTAACAGAAAAAATAAGCTTGAATTTCTAGCTTAAATGTGAACCTACATTATTTTTTACATACAAGCTCATACAGCATCACATTCAATAGTTAAATAATAACTATCATTCACACACATCATTGACATTATCCATTAAAGAGTCGAATAACCGTAGGAATAAAGGTCTTTCTGAACCCCGCAGAATGGCACAGGGGTGCTCTCAGTTTTTGTCTAATGGTGCTGATGTTAATCATGAATGGGGTGGGAGGAGTTCCTCCTGATGCCCTTGAGTTTTGAGAGCATCTTTCCCTCGGACACTTGTTGGACTGTTGGGAGAACCGATCTCACCATTGAGCCTTTTTGATCATTTTGTTCACCCTCCAGCAAACTGCAGCAAAGAACAGAGCACTGGCCAGTACCGTGTGGTAGACAGTTCGGAGGAAGTGTGGGCTGATTTTTAATAGGGATGGTCCGATATGAAAATTTGCTGCCGATATCGATATCCGATATTTGCCTCGCTGCTGTGGCCGATATCCGATATTTGCCGATATTTATTTCAACGTTAAAAATCAACAGAAAGGCTCAAATGTGGTAAAGTTTGCAAATTGCTCCTTTATTGGAATGTCCTATGCTTATGCCTGGGACACATCTCACACACCAGGATAAAACAAACAATCCCTTTTATTAGAAAAATATTAAAAAGACCAAATGCAATGTTGGAGTGAAATGTCATTTGGATTTTGGCTAAACATTTACTCAGACCTACTTATTATTATACTTTCACCCAAGTCCTCTATTAATGGGAAACAGTGACACTGGGAATATGCTAGGCTACTATTGATTGTATTTTTTACTTAAACATGTAGCCTACCATGTTATTTAAATTACATGTTTTAACTTTAAACAAATCTGATAAACTTGTCTGTGGATACACTGCTCTGTATGAAGCTTTGGAATTGCAAAAAATAGTCACTTTAACAGCACCTTATACTGAACTAATGAGGCCAGACTGAAGATTTAGAGTTGGTTTAGAGCTGGCAAAAGGCAAACAGTAGATTTACAAGATTAGCATGAGCTTTGAACTGCTTTGTTTTCAATGATAAATGCGCAAACGATCGCAAAAGCGTCTAATTAAATATGCGCGAAAATGCGGATACAACACCTCGTTTTCAGGGTCATTAACATGACAAAAGTGGGCGCAGTAAACGTGAATACAGACATTATCATCACTGTAGTTAGACCTACATGATGACAGAAAGGTCATGTTTACGTGTCGTAGCCTTTAGCCTGCTAGAAGCTATGCTAGCGCTAACAAAAAAGTAATAAATCTGGCGTCAAGATGGAGAAACTTTTGCAACACTCACCACTCAGATGAAGCGACAAATAATCCATCAGAAAATGATTCCTGTTAATCCTGACTCAGAATAATGTCCATGGAGGCAGTTTTAGTCCTGTTTTTTGCAGCAGCAACTTGTGGCTCTTGCATCTCTGTGGTGTCCAAGTGTCCGCTCCACTTTGTTTAAACTTAGTAAAAACATATTTTTTTTCTGTAGACGTGTGAATTTATGCTGGAGGTTCTTTATTTTTAGGAGCCACTGATTATTTAAGATAATTTGAATAAACTGTTGCCCCAGTCAGGTCAGTTTAGCCCGTCTACACTGCTGCTGCATTCAGGTGCGCTACGACAATACGGTGCAGTAAATAATTAAAAGAAAAAAAAAATATCGGCCGATATTTCCCAATATCGGACCGATACCGATATGCGAACAAAATGACAAATATCGGCCAATAATATCGGCGGCGCCGATATATCGGCCATCCCTAATTTTTAATGCCCGTAGCCTTCTTAATAATAAAGTCGGCTTTGCCCCTTGTGGTACACAGACTCTGAGTGTCTCTCCCAGTCTAGTGTCTCGTCCAGCTGCTCAAACAGGTACCTGTGGTAATTCCCGGTGTTAAGGATGAGATGGTTGAACTCACTCCAGTCCACAAACTCCTTGATTGTTTCCCTACACTCATCTTTATCGTCCCCCCAATCAGGCCGACAACTGCAGTAACATCCGAGAATTTCTGGAGAAAGCAGTTGTTGGTGTTTTAGACCATATTTCATTTTAATCAGTTTTATTATGAGCACAGTAATACATTTCAGAAAACAGGCTACATTTTTATTATAATTTATTATAATCTGCCAGTGGAAAAAGTATTTTTGCACTCTTTAAAGATATAATTACTTTCATGATTTTGCAATATTTATATATTTATTTACAGTAAAAAAAAAAATCAAATTTTGTGTTTCCCAGTGGGGCCCCCTTAGTCCCTTCGCAGCTGGTGACAGCTCCGCCCCTGCTCCATCTCTGCCTGTGAGCTGCTCCTCGCGCTGAGAAGAACACACAGGCTCCACACATCACTGAAGCAAAAACTTTTATCGGGGCTCATCACTGTCTGTTTTTGTTGCATTTTATTTCTAGCCTGGCTATCGTCTGGGGGACCAACAACTCATTTTCTTGTAGGAGGGGTGTAGTTTACGATTGTCCATAGTCGTTTATGCACTACGAATCATATGCATCTGCAGCAATCGTATCAATTGTATCCGATGACCTATGACATACCCGCTGTAAACTTTAGAACACGGTCTAAAGCTTGGTCGAAAGATGGTGTAGTGTCTGCTGCTGTCATGTTGGATCCATAAATATATAGATTTTTTACCCGTAAACAAACTACAAGCTTCCGTATGTCCTTCCTCGTTCTGGGATTGGTCCCCAAATCCATGTGAAGATTTCGGCCATGGTCCCCAGACTGCAGTGAAGTTTGAAATGATTCGAGCGCACACAGCAGCATGGGTATTCCAGGCTATTTTATTTAATTCAGAGGAAATACTACTGCAACAAATTCACTGCGCCGTGTGTGCTTTGTTACTTTTCACTTTTCACCCCTGGATTTTAAACCGTAAATATGTGGCTGATTGATATCAAATAAGAAATGACTAAAAGCTGAGGAAGGTATAAAATGCTGTCATTGAACCTGCTGCTTCTCTCCCCGGTGTGCGTCGTGTGCACATTAGACAGCTTAACGAATAGTTTGAGCTGCCTTCTTCTAACAAACTTAGCTGTAGTCGAAGATCAAAGTTTGTGTATCTTATTTGCGCTCTGCTGCCTGGAATCTGAAATGTACGCAGACTGTATGATGTGTGTACTCGCACCTCTTCCCTTTCTCAAACATATCCACTGTTTGCGGAGAGAGAAAAAAAATACATTCAGTGCATGTTGTGCATCACCTGTACAACTCACGTCTCATGGCTCACGGTCCATCTTTAGCTCTCGCATGACACAGCGTTGTGCAGAAAGTTAAACACGTCAAATTTAGCATGACAGGAACTCAGAGATTATAAGGGTAGTTTGTGAATTCACAAATGAATCACATGCTGCACATTATAAAGTAATGTGTAGCATGTTAAAGGTAAAAGAACAAGCTTGTTTATTGGGGCAGTGCATGTTACTGAACACACATGGGAAACATGCATGTAAACACATTTACATCCATTGTCCCACACTCACACTCATCCGGGCCTTTTGTACATGTTTTTAGTGGTAGGGGAAACCGGAGTACCGGGAGGAAACCTATGCAGACACAGGGAGAGCATGCAAACTCCACACAGAAAGGCCCCGTCCTGATGGGAATTGAACACGGTGTGCAGTGAAGCACGAGCGCTAACCACTGCACCACCGTCATTATGAGATTGTATGTGTAGATGTTACTGTGAACTTGTGAAATCCAGTTTTAAACCTCCTGTTTTCATATGAACATATTTTGAAAAATGGTGTAAATGATGTGTGACTCAATGTGTGGTGGTATATTTGATATATTCCCTCATTATCACCATTATCGTACAAGCACAGATTAATACTTCTGTTAACTACTGTTGTGCTGTGGCGTACTATCAAAGGTTAACTTTTTGTCTTTTAGTTTTGATGAGAAACAGGTTGCTTTAATAAGTCTGCATGAATAATCAAACATAACTTCTCTATGACAGAGCAATAACGGCCATAACACAGACATGAGGAGCTATCAGAACATCTGCACTGTCTGCTCTCAGAGGCTTTGGTGTGATATAAGAAATATTAAAGATGATTCATATCCATGTGTGCCACTGAACAACACTGGCACTGCTGTTATAGACTGCGCCACATTCTGTTGTTGACAGTTGAATTTGTTCGAGAGAAAGTTTGCTCAAATATTAGTCAATATAAAATTCGCAGCTCCTCTGGGCTCTTCTCTGTCACCGTGACTCTGCTGTTTTTACACAGCACAAGCCATGAAAGATACTTGGCTCATAAATTCAAATATTCTCCAAGAAAGTGTTCTTCTATGGCCGAGGAGCAGAATGAGGTGAAGCCACAACGATGATCTGCTTTTACTTCTAACACATTCTTGTTCTGTAAAACCAAATCTAATATATTTTCCATGAGAGTGGACAGTAGGAGCTGAAGCTGTGGCACCAATTTAAAGAAGGGGATCATAAGGGCAGCTATGCTGGTAGAGAACTGACCAATGTAAACACCAATCCAATCAACACGTCTGCCCATATTCTATTTTCTCCTTAACTCAAAGCTACCACAGCTACTGGTACCCAACAAATCCTCCGCCATGTTGCGGAGAAAATGCTAATATAACAGCTCATGATTTATGCCAGAGTTTTGCTGGAGCCTAGACCTTCTCCAGACTGTGAGACCGTGTGGCCCTGACGCGTTCCCTCGCATGCATGAGCTGGTAATGAAGGTCTTCTGTGGTCAGTCTGGAGCCTTGCGTTGCGGCTCGGGCCCCCTTTGTCCGCGTCACCTCTATTTTCATCGCATTACTGTGTCTCCATCTTGGTAATCAGCCTGTCAGTGGCAAACAATGCCGCTGTGCTGATTTCTGTATAATACGATACTCCATTATCCCTGTGTGTCTGTTCAATGAGCAACTGCAGCCCTGTGCCTCTGCCCTCACCTTGCTGCCTTCGCGTCACGTGATCAGTGCAGAAAGGGGCAAGCTCAGCATCAGACACACAGATAATTCCATTTTGTTTTCTCTGATACGTGCGATACCATATGATTATCCAGTGAAGACCATATAAATAATTGAACAAATAAATTGGTTCAGCCTTTCATAATTCCACACCATCTTATATGTTTCTATTCATCCACCACTTGTCTGCCTGATTCAAAGAGTGTGGTGACAACCACAGAGGGGCTGATTGAACAGACACAGTGCAGTGTGCAGAGAGGCTCTACAGTGAGCTGCTCCTCCATCTTTCCCAGGGTTTCATCAGCTGATGGGCTGGAGCAGACAGACTGAGGAGGCCTCTCTCTAATGCCTGTCTCAATAACATCGCCGCTACGTGATTAGCTTTTCGTCAGCCGCCTCAGCTCTCCAGTCCAATCTGGCTTTTACACACCATTCTTTATTGAGCCAACCGAGGAGCAAGACATTACACTGCAATACTTATGTCTCCCGAGGGAATCAGAGGCAGCAGAATATTATAGTCCACTTTCACTCTCCCAGGTATACAGAAGGTGGTCATGGGGGGTATTTTCACACATTAGGAGAGGCCATGCTGCTTTAGTCACATTGTGTCATGTCTCCGGAATAGAACATGCACAGAAATGTCTAAATCAACCTGTACATAATAAAATATTTGAGTCTAGTCCAAATGATATTATTTAAAAACATCAGGCAATCAGTTCTACTTCTGACCCCTATTCTGCAGCATGTCTCCAGTCACTGCGTGTTTCGCTTTTATATTCTGCTCACACATTAGCATGGTGTGCACTGTGTTTTTATGAAGGGATCAGATTTACCTAATATGAGAGAAACTATTCCGGAAATGAAATATTGCTGCATAGTCATTCCCACTTCACTGAATGAGACAGTGATGGCTTTAACACTCATGCTATCATTATATAGTCACATTATTCTATGGATAAACACTACACTAAGTTAAGAATAATTATGCAAATTGTATTTCAGTGCCATAAAGGTAAAAACAAAAAAAACATTTTCAATTAAACTCATGTATGGTATTGTGTCTCAGGGCTCTTTGAATCACTGACATCAATCTCAGACGCCTGTGATGAGGCCAGTTAAGGGAAAACCTACTGAAAAAGGACGTTCCACATTATTAAGCAGACCAACATTTTCAAGAAATATGGGAAAGAAAAAGGGTCTCTCTGCTGATGAAAGCGTGAAATAGTTGAATGCCTTGGACTAGATATGAAAACCCTCGATATTTCACAAAAGATTAAGCCTAATCATCGTACTGTTAAGAGATTTGTGGCTGATTCAGAGCACACACGGGTTTGTGCAGATAAAGGCACAATGAGGACGGTTTCTGCCAGACAAATGCATCAGATTAAAAGAACAGCTGCTACAAAGCAGCAAACAGGTATTTGAAGCAACTGGTGCCTCTGGAGTCTACCGAATATCAAGGTGTATGCAGCCGTTTCTGCTCGTCAGCATTCAATGAACTGTTTAGGGCTGGCCGGATAGACGGTTTATGCACAACTGCAAGCCTCTGGAGGATCTACACCTCGTTCGGGAGACTCTAGAGGCACCAGCAGCTTCAAATACCTGTTTGCTGCTTTGTAGCATCTGTTCTCTTAATCTGATGTGTTTGTCTGGCAGAACCGTCCTCATTGTGCCTTTATCTGAATCCTTTTTCTTTCCCTTATTGCTTGAAAATGATTGTCTGCTTAATAATGGTGAACATCCTTTTTCAGTAGTTTTTCCCTTAACTGGGCTTACCTGACAACTAATAATCACAGGTGTCTGAGATTGATGTCAGTGATTCAAAGAGCCCTGAGACACAATACCATGTATGAGTCTAATTGAAAAAAAAAATATATATATATATACACTGCGTTCCAAATTATTATGCAAATGACATTTTTCTAAGATTTTCTAAATTGTCAACTCAAATGAGAGTCAGCATAATTTTCAAGTCTTTAACTGGTAGAGGGTCAATTAAATGTGGTGGAAAAAATTTCCTCGTGATAACAATATTTTTTTCAAAAATAAATATAGTAAAAACCTCAAAATCTACTGTTCCAAATTATTATGCAACTCATCGTTTCAATACATTTTAAAACTTGTAATTAACTGAAAATGGTCATTTGTTGAATTTGTAGCATTAGGAGGTCATATTTACTGAAATCAAAAGCTATTTCAATCAAAAACATCTGAACAGGTCAAGTTATATTTTACCTTAGGACCTTCTTTGAGCAGCTTCAAAATTCTTAAATCCATTAAACTTGTGAGTTTTTGGACAGTTTCTGTTTGGATTTCTTTGCAGGATGTCAGAATAGCCTCCCAGAGCTGCTGTTTGGATGAAAACTGCCTCCCACCCTCACAGAAGTTTTTTTTTGTGGAGGCTCCAAAGGTTCTCAATAGGGTTGAGGTCAGGGGAGGAGGGGGTCCACATCATGAGTTTCTCTCCTTTTATGCCCATGGCAGCCAGTGATGCAGAGGTATTGTTTACAGCAGGACATGGTGCGTTGTCATGATGAAGAGGATGTTGTTCGGGAAAACACGGCTCTTCTTTTTGTAGCATAGAAGACAGTGGTCAGTCAGAAACTCCACATATTTTTCAAAGGTCATTTTCACACCTTCAGGGAGCCTAAAAGGGCCTAAAGGGGCCGACCAGCTGTCTCCCCATGATTCTGGCCCAAAACATGACTCCGCCCCCTCCTTACTGACGTCACAGCCTTGTTGAGACATTGTGGCCATTCACCAACTATCCACTACTCCATTGATTTGACCATCCAGGGTTACACGGCCTCATCAGTGAACAAGAATGTTTGAAAATGAGTCATTTCATGTATTTCTGAGCCCGTTGCAGCCGTTTCTGCTTCAGCTTCAATGAGCAGTTTAGGGGAGGCCCGGATAGAAGGTTTATGCACTGCAGCCTCTGGAGGGTCCTACACCTTGATGTTCGGGAGACTCCAGAGGCACCAGCAGCTTCAAATACCTGTATGCTGCTTTGTAGAATCTGTTCTCTTAATCTGATGTGTTTGTCTGGCAGAAACTGTCCTCATTGTGCCATTATGTGCACAAACCGGAGTGTGCTCTGTATCATCCACAAATCTCTTATCAGTATGATGATTATGCGTAATCTTGAAACATCGAAGGTTTTCATACCTAGACCAAGGCATTCAACTATTTCACGCTTTTCATCAGCAGAGAGACCCTTTTTCTTTCCCATATTGCTTGAAAATGATGATCTGCATAATAAAGTGGAACACCCTTTTTCAGTAGTTTTTCCCTTAACTGGGCTTAACCTGAACACTAATCATCCCAGGTCTCTGAGATTAATGTCAGTGATTCATAGAGCCCTGAGACACGATACCAGCATGAGACCCATGTATGTTCATTAACATGCACTGTCCCGACCAAATAAACCAATAAAAAATCCATGAGTTTTATTATTATTGTTTGTTTTTTTACCTTTTTGACACAAAAATCCAATTTGCATAATAATTTGGAACGCAGTGTATATATATATATATATTTTTTACCTTTATGGCACTGAAGTAGCCCGGCCATAGCCATCCGTAAACTCCGGACAATTATAATTTCCCTGTATGTCTGGGCTTGGACTCAGTGGCTGCGTTACATCGGTTGACTTTCTACCTACCATTCAGCGAGCGGGGGAGGCGGGTGTTGTAGGTGACGTCAAGCATTTGCGCCGATTTGCTGGTTGTAGTTTGGCAATGGCGGCGGATACGAAAGAAATGGAAATGGAAGCTCTACAGCTATACAGCTATACAGAAATTAAAATTGAAGCCTTGGAATGTGCAAGGAATGCTCCCAAGGGTTATGATAGCTGCTTCACTCACTCAGGCGCATTACATACGTCACGACCAAACGCTAGCGAAATGGAGATCCAATAATTTCAAAGGAGTTCACCCCTCCCAATTGTGAAAGTCCAGTCCCTTGTACAAAACGAAAGTACAAGGGTATGGTAAAACCAGGCTAGCACTGAAATACAATTTACATAATAATTCTTAACACAACAAGAATGAAGGCTACTGACCTTTCACAAACAATACCATTTCTCCAGAAATCTTATGATTGAGTCTACACATGACGCTTCACATGACATTGGGGCAGTTAGACCACTCTGCTCAATGTTATATTGAGTAAATTTTTTCACAAATAAAGGTCACTATTAGCATCCGGGATGTCAACTCAGAAGTCAAGGATGGATTTCTGTTTGGAGAATACATAGGAATTAAAAGGAGCTCTGTCAGACACCTTTTCAGAGGGAAGTGTACAGTGTGGTGTAAACATGAGTTCTCATGGACATAAATGGAAACATATCTTGTAATTGTAGTAAATTGTAGTAAAAATGAATAAGAATGAATCTAAAAAGCATTCAGAAGAGAGTCTGCCAAGATGGAATCAGCATAAGACGTCTTCCCAGTAATTACAGAGTATCACAAATACAGTTAGACCACAAGTGAATGTCATCTGACGTAAGACGGCTCAAGTGTGGACAGAGGAAAGTACAGCATAGCTTTGAATCCTTGGTTCCCAGGTCTACCATCCGACTAGTTCACTTCAGGACAGTCTACAACAGTATAGAACAAACAGAACTGTTCAGCACAGAATAGTTTGTTCTCGTGTCGTACAGCCGGTCTCACATTGAGTGTGCTCAGCCTTCAGTAGCCAATCTTAGAGTGTGTTGACCTCCCGTATGTTGGGTATCCTTAGAGACATCCCCAAAGACAGACAGGTTGCACTCCATTAGCTCCTGAACCAGAGTGAGGTCTGAATCTACAAATACAACAAGATGTCAAACATCAAACACAATGTTCTAAAAATTCCTGTGTGCACATGTCTATTTTACACAGAAAACAACACAAATCCAGGTTGAAAAAAAAAGTACTTGCCCCCTCCTCCATTCTGTAGTCTGTGCCGACTGATCCAAAGGTTGGTGGATTGATCCAAGCTTCTGCCAATAAATACCACAATCTATATACCAAAAGCTATGTGATCCTGTACTTTTTCCTACTATTACACAGAATCTGTTCCACAGGATGACCACAGTCAGCAGAAACTATGATTTCGTGAGAAAGGGGGCAAATTCCATACAGAACAGCACCGGATGATGGAAAGCTCTCCAAATTGCGGTGTATATAGCAGAATTAAAGTATAGGTCAAGGTCAAATTTATTTATAAAGCACATTTACAAAACAGTCATCACTGCCCCCAAAGTGCTGCACAGGTACAAAGTGCACAGTACAAAAATATTAGCTTGACAAAAAACAGAATCATCACAATGTTTGAAACAAGATAAGAAAAGTGCAAAAATAAACAGTAGAAATATGAAAACATGCTCAGCTCATCTTGTGTTAAAAAGCCTGTGCAAAGAGATGCGTCTTTAACAGAGTGTTGAAGCTCTCAACTGAAGTAGCCTGTCTAACGTTTAGAGGAAGAGAGTTCCACAGTTTAGGGCCTGCAACTGCAAAAGCTCTGTGTCCTTTACTTTTTAAATGAGATTTTGGACGATCTAGCAAACACTGTCCATGGATGGATTTAAAAACAACAACATGTCCAATGAAGGGCATGAGGCCCAAAACATCACATATATTTATTCTGTAAGAAACAATTAAAAAAATCGGCTTTCACTGCTGTGCTTACCGTGGGCGGCACGGTAGCGCAGCGGTTAGCGCCTCCGCTTCACAGCTAGAAGGTCCCGGGTTCGACTCCCACCAAGGACGGGGCCTTTCTGTGTGGAGTTTGCATGTTCTCCCCGTGTCTGCGTAGGTTTCCTCCGGGTACTCCGGTTTCCCCTACCACTAAAAACATGTGCAATAGGTGAATCCTCCAGCCAGGTGATTCTGACCATCAGCCTGGCTCCACATCATGGAGATGGGTCCCCGGGCGCGGCACTGCCGTCGACCACTGCTCCTTACGGGTTGCCCTAGCGGCATCGAAGGATGGGTTAAATGCAGAGAACAAATTTCCCTACGGGGACAATAAAGTTAACAAACAAAACAAACAAACAAACATCTCCGTAATATTATTTTGGATGCAGCACGCAGGTTTTACTGCCTTTGGATGTGGGGGCCTATTTCTTTTAGCCAATGGATTTAAAAACAAGCAATACAATTTTGATGTCAATTTCAAAAGCAACAGGTAACCAGTGAAGAGAAGACAGAACAGGAGTGATGTGTTCATGTTGTTCGGCTCCTGAGAGCAGGCGTGCAGCCGTGTTTTGGACCATTTGGAGTCTGTGAATCGACGACTGCTTTAGACCAAAATACAAAGAATTACAATATTCCAAACATGTGATCAAGGCATGGACAACCTGTTCGAACTGGTTTAGAGGCAAGTTGCGATTTACCTTACTTAGAAGCCTGAGTTGGAAAAACTTGTTTTTACTACTGCGTTTATCTGTTTTTCAAACTGAATGAACTGTCAATATGAAATCCAAGATTTTTAGTGGAGAAACAGCAGTGAAACGCAAGTGAACCAAGGGCATGGCAGTGAGCTCAGGCTCACCAAAAAACACTATCTCAGTCTTTTTCTCATTCAAATTGAGAAAACTGAGCCACATCCAGTCTTTGACTTATTTGAGAATAACGTGGCAGATTAGTCAGTTTTAAGGTCCAAAGGCAAATAGAGCTGTACATCATTAGCAAAGTAGTGAAACTCAATGTTGTACTTCTCAAAAATTGAGCCCAATGGCAGCATGTACAATGAAAAAGATTTGGCCCTAAAATTGAGCCTTGGGGTACCCCGCAAGTTATGGGGGCTTTTTGCGATGTAAAAGAACCAACGTTTACAGAAAAAACACCTATCTGTTAGATATGATTTAAACCACTTAAGCACTGTGCCACTCATCCCGACACATGATTCAAGACTGGATATTCAAATTTTGTGGTCAACAGTGTCAAAGGCTGCTGTTAAATCTAGAGTACAAGGACTGCTGAACGGACAGTCTGTAATAAAAAACAAAAACAAAAAAAACAACGTTTTATTTATTTATATATTCATTGTATCAAAGAGATTGTTTGATACTGATATCAGATTGTGGTCTATTGTCTATGTACGTATTTCTTTAAAGGGGCTGGAAGCAAGTTCGCCATTTTATACTCACTACTGCCACCTCAGGCCATATGTGTAACTGCACCTTCTATATTAAGCTCGTGCATGACGGCAATTCGGGCCGAAGTGACACATTTTTGAGTGACAGTACAGGATTTTAGAGGCAATTGTGGTGAACAGGTCTGAGCTCATTCTACACATTAGGACATGGCTGGAACATGTAGGGGGAGGAAAATACTTAATTTTAACATTTTTAAACTCCTTATAGTCCCTTTAAACAATGTTACCGTATGTTTTAGTTTGATTGCTTGATGTTTAGGTTCTATTTTAACAGTTTATTGCACTGCTGTTCATTCTGACAACCATTTCTGAGCAGAGCTGTAGAGAACTCTGATACTGTTGTGTAGTTGTATAGAAAGGAGCCTCTTCACATACAGTATATGTTCAAGGACATGTTGCGCTATGTCTACGTCTCCATCACTCACGTGTGCACAGGCGGCCGGTAATGGCACTGCTCACCAGTCACACGCTGGGCTACTCTGCTGTGACGGACGGAAGCTCTTCTCTAATAACAAACACAGCACTCAAGGTTAAACAGTTTTCGCTTTCTCGGGTAAACAAGAAAATGACACATGATGGGCAGAGACTGAGTGACAAGGTCCAGCCCAGGCCTACGCTTCACTGAGGAAATGCTCTGATTGGTCTGTCACCTCGGACAGAAAAGAGCCACTACCATCTCCAGAAGGCAGCACGGAAAATGTGTTTCAAGGACAACTGTCATCTGTTCACTAAACATCACTGAAACTGGTATTCTTGAAACCATGTCTCCTCACACAATGCATTGAATCCCGTCTGCCTCCATGTCCTTGTGTGTCTGCAGACCACATCTTTATGCACATCTAACTTGAACAGGGTCAATCATAATAATAATAATGGCTTACAATACGAGCGATCGCTGTTATTGTTTACTTCCGCAATTTTCTCCGGATGTTTTGATGAATGGTAGGCAACAGCTGATGCATCCAGGTCTCTAACTCGGTTTTATAAAATGATAGATTTGTTACAGCGCAAGAGAAGCAATGCCGATCATAGGATTTAAATAAAAATTTTAGCAAATATGAAAACGTAAAATGCCTACCACGGCCAACGTGGTAGGCATTTTGTGACGACATCGCGATCGCTCGTATTGTATTGCACTTTACAAGCCTGTATTACGAAGCTTCTCAAAGAACTTCACTGTAGTCATTATTTATTCACGCCAGACGGTGGTGGTAAGCCACAGCTGCCCTATCCCAGGGCAGCTATAACAGACTGACGGAAGCAAGGCAACCAGTCTGTGCCTTCAGTCCCTCCGACCACTACCAACCACTCACTCACACACCACACTCATCCTGGCCTATTGTACATGTTTTTAGTGGTAGGGGAAACTGGAGTACCCGAGGAAACCTACGCAGACACGGGGAGAACATGCAAACTCCACACAGAAAACCGCGTTACCACTAGTTAGTAGAAGAATGTCTACTAACTAGACATTCTTCCTGTTGCCACAGCCTCAAACTCATACGAGAAGACAAAGTGAATGAAATCTCTCTCAAATATGGTAGTGATATTTAGAATCATTTAGTTCTAGGTGGGCTCAGGCAGATAGTGTTTGCAACCTTAGAACTCAGTAATGCTCTGTATATGCTGTTCACCTCTACCAGAAATGTGCAAAACAGTGGCTGCTAACAATGCAGTGCTAAAAGCTTCAGAGGACACACCCATAGCTTGTACTGGAAACATTCTGGCAAATTACTGTCATATTTTTAATGTTCAATAGACACATGCAAACATGGGTTCAGGCTTCTCATAGTATTTGCCGGCCCAAGGCGACTGTTCTATTGAGGCTGGTGATTACTGTATCATTTTAATTGGCTCTGTAAACATGTATGCATGACTGCAAATTAATGATAATTATGTGAGGAAGCAGTGATCTGTACTAAATTCTTTCCCTCAGCTAATTTTCTCATTTTGAAAGCAGCAGGCCTGCGTGTATTTATCACCCCAACTGGTGGAATAATACCACTTATTATATAGTAGCTTTACCTCACAGGAGGAGACTGTTGTGTGAACTGATAGAGATGGGTTACACAACCACGAACACGTGAATCATCTGGGGTCAATGACAGGGTCCTGCCGCCGCTGCATCATTTGTATAAGAGCCCTGTGTTGATGATGGCCTTCTCTATAAGTATGTAACCAGGGGTAAAGTGACCTAGAGCTGCACGAGTTCTGAACAATCGGTATTTGGAATAATTTCAGACTTACTGAAAAGGTGTTTTGGTTACTACCCAGCATTCTTCTCTGCACAAAACAGAATAGATCGAATTGGCACAAGTGTGAAAAGGGCGTCTGTTGTTGAGTGGAATTTTAAAATGTCCAGCAATGAAAAGGATCCAATTTCCTTTTTTAAAGTCCAGTATTAACCACGATTCATTTCATGTTTTCTGACTTGGTATCATGTGTTAGAGGTACAAGTAATTGCAACTGAGTCATTATTGATGCCTGGACTCAGAATATGCGGGATTATTACAAGTCCAGCTATATTTCTTTTTTTTTTTTCTAGAAAATATCGCAACATAACATTTATCAAGCAGAACATTTATTTAGTTACTAACTAACTAACTAAGGAAACTTTAGTTAGTTAGTTTCAATTATGACCACTTATAAACATTGTGTGGATGAAGATAACAGAGGCATAACCACATCTTGATATATACCTAGCCCAGAAACATGTTTATCTGAGATATCTTTAGGAGCTGCAGAAAACGCATAAATCATGTACTGTATGTGCTGCCAGCTTCTTCTATCTATCTTTGTCAGATGCTGTCCATATATCGGCTATGAAAGCACCCTCCTTACATCTGTCTGCATTTCGTCTACTAGCCTGGTGAAGGGATATACAGAGACTTAATTTGACAGTTATTGTTTAGAAAGCAGAATTTAGTGCTGCAAGAGCTGCCGTACATAAACACGCCTCACATGAGCTGAGAAGGGTACCGTATGTTGAAGGAGGTGGAACTGAAGAATATTTTTAAGGATAGATGAACATTTCATATAATGTCGTTTTAGGCGCAGACACACTTTCTTGTTAAAGCCGTTATGCTAATTGGTTTCCTAAAAGATCAACTGAGCTGATTTTATTTGCTGTGGGAACTCTTCAGTTCAATATATCCACATTCCTTGACAAGCTCCGCACAGATTGCAGAGGGAGATTGAAATGCTTAGAGACTTCCTGAAATCAGTGGAAAGCGCTGTATTTGGGCATGAAGCGCATCAGTGGTGCTTGATAATTAGATGGCATCAGCGCAGAGCACGGACTCACTGTTGTCATCAGATTAGGCCTGTAATAGGGTGTGGATACATCATCAAAACCCGCCCCGAGCAGATCACAGCAGATGTGGAATTAATTGCTTTTGAGGCTGATGCTGTTAAAGCTGAGCATTTTAGGGAGGCGAACTCGTAATTAACACACACCGATGCAGTGGGTCTGGCACACCCACGAACGTGCCAACATCAACACCAAAACACCACAAGGCGAGAGGAAAACAGCACACACAGAGCACCAAAACACGGACACACCACACACAGTTTGTCTCATCCCAAAGCTCTGATGGGATTGATAGGCCAATGAGAGAAATGCATGGTCCGGTCAAAGCAACACAAACATGGTGTAAAGAAGTAAATGTACACGTGTGCTACTTGAACGTCCTTTGTGTGTCTGTCTGCGCAGAGGGAGCATCATAAATCCTCCTTCTTCCAGCAGAACAGTCTCTTGAAGCTGTGAGTGCATGCTGAGTGACGCACGTAGGGCCATAATCCTGGGCCTGATGACTGTGTTTGTGACAGCGCCTCACCTAAACAGCCATAAGTCACTGTACCAGGAGCGGCACTGATTTACACAGCTAGTCTAAATGTCCCCACAGTTTGTCACCGGGCTGACAGCAGTGGGTCGGGGCCCACTGAGAGGTCCACATCCATCAAAACTGGTCTACCAACATGGGACATTCAAAACTAGTCCAGTCCAAAACTAAACAAAACAAAGCCAAACGACTTCCAGCGGATAGTGACGATTATTAGCCATGACAAAGGTTAGCATAACGTAGCTGTAGCAATACATATTAGTGAATTTGTATAATACACTTACATGTTAAAGGGGGGGTATTATGCAAAATGGACTTTTTCAAGCTTTACATCATGTTATTAAGTCATTCCCTCATTAAAAACATGCCTGAAGTGTTGCCTTAGCACATTCACGTATTTTCGAGTAATCTGTAGAAACTCTGATGGCGGCCATTTTAGGGATAAAACGCCTGATTCCTTCAGGAAACGCCCTCGACCTCCAGGATACGCCTCCGACCTTTCGTCACCAGCCGAGAAACCAACCACTGCTCCTCAGCAGAACCCCCTCTCCGCAGTGTCTAGCCCTAAGATGTAAACAGAGTCATCATGGAGGTTTAGCTTCATGTGTTGTGAACCGGAGTTACAGCAGTTCTGAAACTTTTACAAAGACACACATCAGTGTTTCTGTTACCGAAACACCCAGGATTAAAACCGGTGACAAGAACACTTATTTCAGTGTCTGGTTCTGCGCTGGGCCTTGATGATGCACAGAGCCTCCGGAGAAAGCTAATGCTAAGCTAAACCTCGAGTCATCACGTGAAAACGAGAAATATGCACACATAAAGTCCATAAAACCACCACACACATAAAGAACCGTTTAACAATGATCACACACGGAGCCAGGCTTGTTGATTTGGAAGTTTATTGCTCACATGTCATCTACAATGGGTCATAGCCGAGTGGTTTTCTCCCGGAGCTAACAAGCTAGCCGTGACAAGCTAACGGGAAAATTCACTGAATACAAGCAGCATATTATGCATTGAAAACGTCACTAAACAGGCAACTGCTTGAAGCAGCCTTTATGATGATCACACACTGAGCCGGGCTTGTTGATTGTGTAGTTTATTGCTCACATTTCATCTACAGTGAGTCGTAGCCGAGTGGTTTTCTCCCGGAGCTAACAAGCTAGCCGCGACAAGCTAACGGGAAAATTCACTGAATACAAGCAGCATATTATGCATTGAAAACGTCACTAAACAGGCAACTGCTTGAAGCAGCCTTTATGATGATCACACACGGAGCCGGGCTTGTTGATTTCGTAGTTTATTGCTCACATTTCATCTACAGTGAGTCGTAGCCGAGTGGTTTTCTCCCGGAGCTAAGGCACTATTAGCCGCGACAAGCTAACAACCTTCACCTTCACAACATTCATTGAAAACAGGCAGCATATTATGCACAAATAACGTCAATAAAGCAGCAACTACTCAAAGCAGCCTTTACGATGATCACACAATGAGCCTGGCTTTACACATTTGTGGTTTATCGCAGACTTTTCATCAACAATGAGCTGTAGTCGATTATAACAAGCTAACGGGTAACCTCGAAAAACCATTGTCCACCTGCACAGATAATGTCCGTCTTTTGAATCGTATGGGCTCCTGCAGATCCTGGTGTCGTCCATGGGGGTATAGTTAGAGATCCATAGGGCATGGCAGATGCAAAGAGAGAGCCTCCAAACCGCAGTTATTTTTCAGGCAAGAGCCCCTTCCAAGCGTCCGGTGTGGAAGGTTCGTCTCCAAATAATATCCTGTGTGGCCATTGTTCACAAAGTGATAAACAGTAGCTCCTTTCCAACAATAAAAAATAAAATGCACCGATCGTAGTTTCAATACTGTTGAGACAAGCGGAGTGTTGTTGTGATGCCACAGACAGCGTGTGGAGGGGGCGTGTTGGAAAGGGTCAGAGGTTCTTAAAGAGACAGAGGCCTATTTCAAGTCATTTGCTACCGCCATTTTGAAAGAGCAATTTTATACAAGGCAGTTATTCTAATTTACTGCATTTACAGACCAACAGAAGGTTTGGTCATCATTGTAGTGCGCTATAGACTGGTGCTATGTGGCTGAAAAAAGCATAATACCCCCTCTTTAAAAAATGCTTGTAACATAGTCATTTTCTGTCTTTGGATGGGTTCAAGTGAGTTCAGAAATAAACCTTTAGTAGCCTACTGTCAGTACTCTGTATTCTAGAAAGCCCTGAGCCATGTTCCCGTACAGCGCTCGCGTTCCACCACCTCACACGCTTTATTTATTCAGGAAAAAATCACACAAATCTATATTTTATTTGTGCTGCGGTGTGACAGTATTCTCTTTGACACTTCCACTGTTCCACATTGTGTCGGCTTGTAGCGAGAGTGTGAAACTGGCAGAACAATCCACACACAGGCACAAGTGCTCTGTGTTTTCCCATGCACAGTGGAAAATCTATCTTTTTAGTTATTTATTATCTGTATTAGAGAGTACGAGGTGCAGAGGTGTAGTGTCTTACGTCTTTGTCCACTAACTGCAGGCTAGTAGGTTCGAGCCTCGCCTGTGTGTGCGTACAATCCGAGAATGTCTGCCCAAAATGCTTGCAGGCTGCGACAGGAAAGCAAAAAATCTGCCAAATCACTGAGCCACTTCTATTTTTTTTTTTTTTTCATGACACCCCAAATGAATAATGAACAGAAAATATTAAAAGTGTGTAGCATTTTCTTTTGAGTGTAGTGTTGCCCCACCAGGAGAGTTGGCAAGGGCGAGTGTGTGATGCGCTGGGAAATAATCAGCTCTTGTTACTCTCTGTCTGAGATGACAGCATTTGACACACTCCATATCTGTGCCTCATTCTTCTGTCTGTCCCCGTTCTCCAAACACATGTACAGCACAACACTGTAACCGCAATTCCCCTGAGGCCCCGGGGAGCCTCTCACTCATGAAATCTATCTTTCCCTCAACCGCCCCTCCCTCGCTCACAGTGCTGGCCCACAGCGGCGCGGCCATGGGGCTCAGTTGTAATTATGACTCTGAATGGTTCGGCTGTGGGGCCAACTATGACTTTGTAGCCTCTTGATTTTTGTCCAATTGCGCAGAGTTTTCTGCAATAGGACACGCTGCCCCGCCGCACACTGTCGCTGTGTTTAAATATGAATCGATAACTTGTTTAAGAGAAATTATGAGCCAAGGCCAAACACAACAGAGGAGAGAGCAGTTTGAACCTGCCTGCATGAGTTAGCCCCTCCATCGGAAGACTTATTGATCAGAGCCTGCAATACACACTTGAGCTGAAGAAAGCACACTCAGAAAGCAATGAAAACTGGTCAGAGTGAGCTGTGTACAGTGTTGCAAACAGGCTAATAATCAGTCTCACAATTTAGTCACATGTGCCTTGGGCTGACAGATGAAATACTGCTGTAATTCTGCACCAACAGCCTCTTTGATCACCGTTATATATATCAAGGAAACAATGAATATAGGCGAGCTGTGACAGAGCCACACTTATATGAGACAACCACTTGACCACTCAGGGACACAACTCATACGTCGTTTTTTTTGCAGTGTTATTTTATTGTTTTAAAAAGAAAACATCGACAAAAACATCGACATGGGGCTGGTGTGTCACCTGTATGTATTCAGAGCTGACGACTGGTATGTGGATGTTGTTGCCACTGCAGTGGGCCCAAAACGCACTGAGTTTGTTTGTCTTTTGTTGTGCAGTCAGAGAAAATTGTTAACCTTCTGATGAAAACCGCTGCAGCAGACAACATCCCGACAGACAGGCAGGGAGCCACTCACAGTGTCTGGTTCCCACTGCGCTCTTCTGTCACAGCACTGTCCAATTTAACAGCTCTCTCTGCCTGACACACTTTTCTACCCGCTACCTTTATAGTTGGTTATTTTATCTTTTCATTGCTGTTTTCATTGTTTGTTTTTTTAGCTTAAAGAAATGTTTCCAGGCCACAGTTCACCCCTGTTTTCATACACAAAGGGTAGAGCAAAGGGAAGTTATAAAGGCTATTCCTCAAACAAGCCGCAACAGAAGTTTCACCCCTAAATTTAAATACAAGCATTATTCCCATTCAATTTGCTTTTTCAAACAAAAATAATGTAAGGTAAGGTGTACTTTATTGTCCCTGTAGGGAAGTTTGTCCTTTGCATTTAAAGTGGACGTATGCTGCATGGGCTTAAAATACACTTAAAAGCATCATGTTGGGTGCCTAGGAATTGATATTTCACATGTAATCATTTGGAATTAGATCGCCGCACGAATTAAATACTATCAATTTAAAAAAAAGAGCTGGTGAAGACTGAGTGGCTTTTCCTGCTGGCAGTTGTAAGAATAATTTATTTTAAACTTCTAAACTAACTTTGAACCCAGAACATTCTTGTTCATTCTAAACAAGAGCAGTGCACTAACCAATAGGCCACCATGCCGCACTTAGTATGCTACACTTTAGAAAGTACATAGGCATTGCTGTGGTCAGTGTTGGGAAATGTTACTTTTAAAAGCAACTCATTAAATTAGCTCATTACACCTCTACTTTATTATGAAGTACTCATGCGCTACCAAAAATCAACTTCTATATATAGCCTTCAATTATATATTTTTTCTGATGAGGAATACTCTATTTCACAAACCAAGACGCCAAAAAAGCAGCTCACGCAAACAGCCCGATACCAGTAAATGTATTAAATCATAGCACAATGAATTAACTTCTGAGCTTTATTTTATCTGTGGACAAATGGCAACTAAAGGCAACAATAATGAGCATGAACTACATGAACTACAGGCATGCACTTTAGTCTACTTATAAAAGCTAAGCATTCGCTATATGTAAACAGTTTGGCTCTGTCAGAAACTGAAACCATTTTTCAACTAAAAGTACGTCTGTAAAGGAGTTCTTACACGATACAAAGTGCATTGAGTTGAATTTAATAATAAACATACACCATACTCAACTTGATTTTGATTATTCAGTTTTCCTCAACCACATAAAGGTCAAACCAAGTTTGTTGATGACATTAGAAGGACCGATGCTGCCAAAAGCAAGGTGTAGTTGTTTGGGAGGCGAGGGCCAGCTCCATTGTGGTTCTCCTCTTTAGCTTTGCCACCAGCGCTGTATTGTCCTTTTCTCCAGTAAGTTAAAAATAATGAAATTAATGAAACGAAATGAAATGAAAACTCTGCCATGTTGCAGAGTGGATGAAAGTTTTGGAGGACACATGCATGCACACTAGCACTGACGAGACATGCTGTCAGTCTGAGCAGCACTGCAGATGAGGAAAAAGGAGATGATGGAGAGATCAAGACCCAAACTAACGAGTTACTGATTTGAAAAAGAAACAAGTAGACTTCACTGACTGCAAATGCAAAACTAACGCGTTACTTTACCCGTTACTCGGAAAACGTAATCTGACTCTAACGCCTTACTAAGTAGCGCGTTTGTTCAAGCAGGGGGCTGTAGGTCCTCCACATTGACCTGCAGCACTGGAGCACCTCAGGGCACTGTGCTCTCGCCCCTCTTCTTCACCTTCTACACTGCTGACTTCCGTCTCAACTCTGATACAGGCCACTTGCAGAGGTTTTCTGATGACACTGCAATCGTGGCGTGGATCAGGGAGGGTGAAGGGGGGAGTACAGAGGCCTGGTGGAGGACTTTGTGAAGTGGAGTCAGTGGAACAAGCTCTTGCTGAACTCAACCAAAACCAAGGAGGTGGTGCTGGATTTCCACCGGGCACCACCTTCTCTGCAGCCCATCAACATTGAGGGAGTGGAGGACGCTGTGTATAAGAAGGGGTAGGATTTACTTTCTTAGACTGTTCTAAGTTATTTTACTTGCTTTATCAGTCCATTGTGTCCAGTGTCTTTTTTATTGCTGTTGTTTGTTGGGGGGGCAGTGCAAGGACAAAGGGACACTCAGATGCTGAACCGGCTCATTAAGAAGGCGGGTTCAGTGGTTGGACTGGACCTGGACTCAGTGGAGAAGGTGGTGGAGCAGAGGGTGCTCTCCAGATCAGGGCGATCCTGTCCAATCAGAGCCACCCCTCCCCCTTCCCCTCCTCTAAGACGCTCCAAGGACAGATTGAAGAACCCTTTTGTCCCTCATGCCATCAGGCTTTATAACAGAGCCACTTCAGGGAGGAGCAGAGGAGGAGGAGAGAGGGAAATGTCTTGAACATTGTCTTGCAGCGCCTTAACTTCTCTTGATGTATTTATTGCTTTTTTTTAAATGTGTTTTTTTAACTTCTTAATTCTGTAGATCCTGCTCTGTTTTTGTGAATATGAGCAAGAGACTAATGCACAACTTCCTTCTTGATCAATAAAGTATTTATTTATCTATCTATCTTACCCCCAACACTGGCCGTGATGTCGACTGAGTTTACCGATTAATTGACCAGAACCAGGAGCCGTTGTGTGTTTGTTGTTGTACGTTTAGTTGCTGTCAGATTTTGTTTATTTCCCATGAAATAAAATGTATGTTCAAAATGGTGCTGTTGCTGCAAAGTGAAAATATTAGATCATTCAAGATTCATACTTGCAAATGGAAATTCATAAAAATGAGTGTGAATCAATTCTATTTGACTCCATAAGAATTGAGTGACCTACTTGCAGCGTGTTATATTCACCTGGTGTGTGGAGAATGTGCTGGCTCTGAGAGGTTGAGGGAACAGATCTGTGTGCTTGTGTGTGTTTGTGCATGTATGTCTGGGCCATGTACACATTTACAAGCTATTTTGTTTTTTTTTATTGTTAATATTATTTAAAACAAATTCACATGGTTTGCACGGGTAATGTCTGTGCAGTCTCTGTGAAGACGCACTCATGTGCGGCAAAAGACCTGGGGGAGAGAGTCGCGCGACTGGACGAGGCGCATTCAGTGTCTCAAGCGTTTTAGGACTGAACACAAGCGGGCGAGCGATGGATTGCATGTGAACATGAAACCACTGAGTCTCAGTCACTGGTCTGAATACAGCCGATGGAGGGGCACATGATCAGTGGAGCTTAAACTAATCCAAACTAACCCTAATCCTAATTTTAAGGATAGTGAAGTTTACTAAAGGCATCTTAAAGGCTTCACTACCCACTGCATTCAGACCCTGTTGAACTCACTTGCTTGAGTAGAGGTTTGACATCGATTTGCACTCATTTACCAATCGGAACGGCTAATCACTCACCTGCCTCTCTGCCTGTCTGTGTGAAATTGTAGCTTCACAACCACATCTTTCCTTAATCATATGGACACAAGTCAAACAGATTTAGCCCCAAAACAGCAGGTCTGATAAGAGATGGAGTAAAATATTTGTGCCAGTGCAGTAGCAAGGTTGTATTACACGCCACAAAATTCACACTTCAATAAACTTATGAACCCAAGACACAACGACCAATAAAAACACATGGGAAAATAAACATGTTTTAAATTAGATGATATGATCACTGGGCCAGGTAGCCAATTGCACGGACACATATCACTGGTCAACTCAGAGCTAATAAAATAGGACGGGCCTGGAAGCCAGGCTCAAATGACAACATGGCTCTGTCAAACAGTGTCAAAGGGCTACACTAAGTAAACAGGAGGATTATCGTTCAGAGATTTCACAAAAATTAAACACAAGGACCGTGCGCATCGTAGATTTTGGGAGATGCTCAGATATTGGATCCAAGAGCAGATCCACAGCAGATGGACAGCGTGTTTGCCTGCCTTCATCGTTACAAAGAGCCTGACCAGCGACTTCAAGGTAAGGGACAGGAGTTGTTGAAGTGTTTGCAGAGCTTGTGATGAGGCTGAACACGCTAGCTGTCCAGGCCCTTTCTTAACACAATAATATCCGAACCAGAAGCCATTGAGTGTTACTGCAATTACTTAAAATATTTTAATTATAGTTGTACCACAGGAGTCTGGTCACCGTAAAAAGACCCCTGGCCTATGGCGTTTTGGACTTGTTTTACTGAACAATGCTTTTGGATTTTTTATTTTAACGGAAACTACACTGTGACAGTTTTCATATTGTATTAATCTGCTGCTGCTGTTTTTTAAAAGGACTTAAAATACTGGAACATAATTCAAACTTTTATGTTTCGGCCTCATTCTATTTAAAAATGATGGTCTTTATTTAACCCAAATATATGAATACATTTGGTGGCAGTAGGAGACTCGCCAAAAGACCAGCCCAGTGACCAATGACCTCAGAGAAATCTGGCCCAGTAAAAAAATGTAATTGAATAGCCCTGAAATAGAGTGAAATAGGCTGTGGACAGCGCACTTTTACTGTAGTGCATCTGACAAGGCCTAGTATTTGCTCGTTGGGGCCTGGAGGCCGCACAGCTCACTCTCTCTAAGCGGGGAGACAGGGTCAGGCGGAGGCAGGGAGTTAGAAAGCTGGGTCTGGCTTGCATAAAAGTGACTTGAGTGGGTAGCAAAATTATTTAGGATCACCAGAGCAAAATCAAGTGTTACACGGTAAAATTAAATCAATGAATCAATGCTTTCATCTACAACTTTGAAGCTCAGCAAAAAAGTCGACCACACTTGGTGCCAGCGCTTTGACCATTACGAAATAAAGCTAAAAAATGGGAAATTTTCTCTTTAGTGTACAGCCAACTTCAGGTAGCTGTGTTAGAGTAATATTTAGATTAGTTTGGCAAAGACACAGCCGCCACATTTTCTGTTGCCAAAGTGCAGTTAATATTTACTTGCTCTCTTGCACCTGGCATCACCTTTTTCCTTGTTGCTTGTTGCTGCCACACTGCCTGACTTAATTAGCAACTCCTGTGGTGTACAAATATGGCATAACGCAGCTCCGCTTACCTTATACCCTGGATTTACCTTTACAAGCAGAAGGCAGCCTGTCACGGCTCGTAATGGCAACTAATGGAGTGAAGTGCTGTTGAGTGAGACAAAAGCAGAGCCTGGCATCGATTCGCTCCACTCCACACTTCCAGATGTGGCCCATTACAGACTGCACCTGGCAGTCTCAGACACATGCACAGCTAAGCTCTGCACTTGATCCATGTTTGGCTAAAAGGTGTAGAGGTAATTCGAACGGTGTGTTAGTGGAGAAGTGAGAAGCAGAAAAGGCAAGGCAGTCCCCGGAGAGTCTTTAATGGCAGATGGGCAGAACAGAGGAAGTGCCATTAGATCAGAGGTCCATCAACACACTGTGTCATTTCCTGATGTGTCTCTGTTATCCGCTCACAACACACCAAGGGAAAGCTGATGGTATGAGCTGATTAACATTGTTTTGCCTTCATAATTGTTCAGGTATATCATGCCATACCGTGTGACAGTGAGCTGCTGTGTGAGAGGAAATTCCACAAAGGCCGTATATCATTTTATGGCAATTATAAAGAATGTGAGATCATGTGAGCTTAGAATGTTCTTCTGAAACAGCAGTACTTCTTTTCACACACTGACAGAATATTAGGATGAGGTAAAGCTGTAACCGGACAAGGCCGTGCACTTGCATTTGCTCTCAGAGCCTCCATCTTGGAGTTGATTCTCTGAACCGTTTGAAACCAGAGACCTTGGGCTTCTCCCTGAAATCACAAAATGGAGGGGTTCTTTTCCACAGTCCCATTCCAGCCGTGACCATGAAAGACACGGCACAAGGAAAAACTGTGCACGCTGCTGCCGTGCGGTCGCTTTGTTCCTAATGAAACTTCTGGAAGTAATCTGCGCTCAGCCACATAAAGCCCTCGGCCTCCCAGCGCTCACGGCACACTGCAGCTGCCCGTTCACCACAGCCCTCCGCACTTGTAATGAAAGCCTGCAAATCTATTCTTAGAAGGGCCCTGCACAGCCCAGGGCGGTCCATTCTGCCTAAATATACTGTGTTTTTACAGTGAAAGCCATTTGGAGGCAAAATGATGCTTACTAGCCAAAAGTAAACATTTTATGTAGTTACAAAAGGATGATGATACTGTATCATGTCTCTGTTTGTGCACTGAGCCCACGGAGTCATTGTGGTGAGAGAGAGAAGCCTCTTCATTCATGGATTGAAGCACATGAAATCTCAAAGACCTATCACTGTACAGTATGTATCCCATACAGTATGCATAATGTACCACAATGAGGGTCCTTCATACAAATGCAACTTCGCCGACGCAACCAACAATCACTGCACAAGGTCTGACAGGCACTTCAGATTATATAGGTCTATCACCAGTACTGTTTGAGTGAAGGCCAGATTAGGATTATAAACAGTGGCACCTCATGTTTCAGTCAGACTGAGCTGAAATGTGAAACTCCGCTCTAGTCTTAGCACAGGAAACCCAGACTGCACCCCTTTACACCCCCGCCATGCACAACTTAATTGTTCTCGCTGTGAGCAGTTGGGTGCAATTACTAAAGAGAGGCTTAGGCCGGCCCAAAGAGTAGTGCCCTGAGCACAGCCTTGTGAGAGCATGTGGAATTAATTAGCCTAGTAATCAGCCAAGCAGGAGAAGAGCAGTGGCACCCAAACATAGCTGCAGCCTGACCACGTCTGAATCAAGTTTGTTCTCACAGTTTACACCTGCACCTCAGTGCACCTCACCACAGGTGGTAGAGCGGGTCATCTCATGATCGGACGGTCGAGGGTTCTAATCCCAGCTCCTGCAGATACACACTGTCATTGTGTTCTTGGGCAAGACACTTCACCCTCCATGCCTCCAGTGTCTGCATACATTGGTGCATGAATAAGAGTGTGACGGGGTTTGGTCCCTTGCTGTAAAGCGCTCTGGGCCTTATAAAGGTTGAAAAGAGACCATTTTGAAAGTCCAGCAGAAAAAGAAACCACAGGGAAGTGGACTGAGTGGCTACTTTTTAAAACCCCATGTCATCATGAGTACACTTTTTGGAGAGACACATTCTGAACCATCAAAACCCCTTGACAGAACAGCTTTCTGCTGCCCCAGCAGGAGCAGGTTATAAATAAGGGACACAAACACCTTTGTAGTTTCATTACACAGACGTGAAACTATTCAGTGACACTGGCTTTGAAATATCCCACAGTGCAAATTAAGTGATAAAAGGCCTCTTAAGAAAAAAAATATAATTTACATTTTTCATAAGAGGACTGTGAAGTGTGGCAGCTACAGTTGGGATCCAACAAAAACAATAAAGTCTATTTTTGATGTGTTTGTGTTCCCATGTGTTAACCTGAATTTATTCAGTGCTTCCATATTGCCATATTGGTGGCCTGTTATGTCATACCTGTTGCCAGCTGAGTTGATTATTGGTATGCAGTTACCAGATGCAAATAATGCCATTACTGCATTACTTTTAGCAGCATTGAAAGCTTTGATCTATTTTGATGTGATCTCCTCTGGCTGTCAGTATGTCTTTGGCCAGATATGGCAATATGTGAACTTAAACTATATTTACACACATGAACCACAAACAAATCAACAGTTTGAACAAATGTCAATATATATAAAAATGAGAGACTAAAAGGCTCAGATCCCTTGACACTCAAGTTGACAGCAAAACAAGTCGTACTGACGGTTTTTTTTGTCCAATGAAATGTTCCTTCTAAGATCTGTTAGATCATGGAACATTTTCAAGCTTCCACATTTTGTGTAAGTCAAGCAAAGAAACGTAAATCTTTCAAGTGAAAAGTTTGTTACAGCAAAAATGTTTATAAAAGTTGGTGAAAGCATCTGTCTATAATAAACGCAGTACTTGTCACAATTACCCGCCTTTACCTGTATTTCTACTTAAATCAGACTGCATTTCTATGCTAATGCACCATTTTGGAAGAGATTTTTCTCACACAGATAACGGCCCCAGAGCCGTGACTGCCGTGTGCAGGTTTGCAGTATGATGGAGCGTTTATTTAAATCTATATGAAAGTAGATGTCAGGTTGTTTGTGCTTTGAACATTCCTCCGTTGAGCGCGGCAGTTCGCGGAGACGACGCCAGTGGCTGTTCACAGCACGTTCAAAAGGGCCGCTCCCACATGTTGACACACTGTGGGCCTCAGCGCTGCAGCTCCTGAACAACAGAGGAAGCAAGCAGTGACAGAAGAAAGCACAAGACAATAAAGAAGAGATCTGTACCGCTGTCTAATTCTACACACACCCTTTAAGTACTGTTCTAAAATGTGGGACAGGCATGAGCGCAGCATGTCATAACCATGGAATGTGTGAGGTAGCTGTGGAGGTGAACCAAAGCCATGATGAAGGCGGTGAGACGCTATACGCTGCGGCGGTAAGATGGGGGGGGTGAGTGGGGGTGTATGAGCACGGTGAGTGGCGTGGCCTAGATTTGAAACTGAGTCATTTCCGTTCGGTGTGAAGCAGAGATGTCCTGGTATGGAAAAGGGAAGCGTTTGAGCTTGAGATATACACATTTGTTCGCTTTGGGGAAGTTCTGTCCATCAGGCTCTCTCCAACGTATCGGGGCCCTTGAGGAGAGGCTGTATATAACGGGGGCCTCCTCATGGGGCCAATGTGCTGAGCAAAAAGGAGCAGACAGGGCTGGCTGGATGAATGGTCTTGTTGGCTGTTGTTTTAGTGAGTTTATGGGCAGCTTTACAGCCTCTTCGACAGCCCACTCTGACAGCGCACTCCTTATTAAAGTGTTTTGTTGGTTGTGAGCGCTCGACTGTGAACGAGCCATTAGAAAATGATAAGAATATGTCATTTTTATCAATTCCGTGACCTTTTTAGCTGCGTGTGCCGACTGGTCCTCAAACATTTTCTGTTTGGATCTCCATTACCCACAAAGAGTCTTTATTTCCCAGACTTCTTTAATTGGCAGTAAACCAGACGCTTGTTATTCTAAATGCCATTTACAAAAGTTGTACATCGACAGTGACTTTGAGGATTTTTATCTTCATTTCACTTATGAGATGGCATCCCATAAATATTTCCCTCAGAAAAATCCATAGTGCAATTACACATGGAGATTGATGGGTTTTTACCTCGCTTAAAAATTAACTTGTGTCTGACGGATGAATCAATAAGTGCTTCCCGCTGGAGGCTTTGATACTATTTACTTTCTTATATTTGAAAAAATGGCATAAAGAGAGCTAACATTTTATGAGGAGGAAAGTCATTTTAAGGAAACTTCTTTTTTAATCCCTTTATCAAATGAGTAAATAATACAATTCCACACCACTTACATGTGTTGAAAAGGACACACATGAGGCTTTTGCGGCCCTTTGGTTTGTCTTTCTCATTACACAAACGTTCTCAATGTTTTAATGGCTGCTCTGATTTGGTCATACCGCCTGTTACGATTTGGTTGGTGTGTCCCCCTCCCCCCTTTGTTTTTCTTTTGCAGCAGAGCAGTGTGTGGCAGGGGCGTGACTGGCTCCTCCTGGTGCTGCGGGCTAGACACCTGCATGTCATTACCCAGTCAACCTCAGTATGAAGGCCTGGATGTCTCAGCACCATGATGATTCCATCCTGTTTGGTATTGTGTATGTTTTAGTGGTTGGGGAAACCATAGTACCCGGAGGAAATCGACGCAGACACAGGAAAACGTGCAAACTCCACACGGAAGCTAGCTGTGAAGTACGAGCCTAACCGCTGCGCCATTGTGCCGCCATCTGAGGAAGAGGACATCAGAGAATAACTTGAATAACTTCAAAAAGTGTTCTGTTCTACCTGTGTCTACAGTCCCCATGCCCTGCACTGCCCACTGCTGCTGACAGGTTGCACTAGCACAGGGGTCTTAAGTTCACTGTGGAGTGTGGGCCGTAACAGACTGAGCCTTTTTAAAAAGTAAATAACAATTTAACTACTTGTATACAGTGCACCCGTAAAGTATTCACACCTCTTCACTTTCCACCTATTGTTTTGTTATGTTACAGCCTTATTCCAAAATTGATTAAAGTCTTCTCATCAATCTAAAAACAATACCCCATAATGAAAATTAGATTTTTTTTGCAAATGTATTCAAAGGCAAAAACTGAAATATTACATGGAGTATTCCTCTATTTAGTACTTTGTTGAGTCGCCTTTGGCAGCGAAAAAAGCTCGGCACACCGGCATTTGGGATATTTTTCCCATTCTTCTTTGCAGATCCTCTCAAGCTCTATCAGGTTAGGCAAGGCAAGGCAAGGCAAGGCAAGTTTATTTGTAGAGCACAATTCATACACAAGGCAATTCAAAGTGCTTCACAGTTGCATAAATACAAGAAAACAAATAGAATCAATAAAAAAACATCAACATAAAATTAATCAATTACAGTAAAAGGCGAGAGTGCAGATAAAATACTTTCAGTCATATGCTTGGGTAAAAAGAACTGTTTTCAGCCTGGATTTGAACATTGTCAGAGTGGAGGCCTGTCTCACATCCTCATGAAGACTGTTCCAGATTTTAGCTGCATGAAACTGAAACGCAGCCTCACCGTGTTTATTATTGACTCTGGGAACCACCAGGAGACCCCTCCCTGACGTTCTCAGGGCCCGAGATGGTTCATACGCCTGTAACATGTCAGAGATGTACTTTGGAGCTAAACCATGAAAAGACTTGTAGACAAGCAGAGCTGTTTTAAAGTCTATTCTCTGAGTGACAGGAAGCCAGTGCAGAGACCGGAGCACTGGACTAATATGGTCGTATTTCCTGGTTCTTGACTCGAGCAGGTTAGATGGGAAGCGTTGTTGCACAGCTGGGCAAAATCTCGGGCAAAAGTAAAGCCTCTTTTATAGCCGAGCGGCCAGTCCCGCCCACCTCAATCCCATCCACTTGACGCAATTCAGAATTGTTCGAACTTCTGCTTTGCTTCGAACTTCTGCTTTGCTCCTCTGCATTCATGTTGTGATCTATTTTTAAAATAACCACTAAAGCACTAAATCTGATCCTTAACCTTTCATGGGGTCAACTGTTAGATCTCTATGCAGGTAGTGAATGCTTTGGCGGCGTGGTGGCTTATGGGATGGCACATGGCTTGTAATCGCCGGTAAGGAACCGCCCTAACTCCTTCCTAACTGACAGCCCTAATCGGACGCTTCTTATCATGGGGGACACTGACACACCTCCGCTTTCCAATTTTCGGGTTTCGGATGGGCCCGAGGAGTTGCTTCTGAAGTCTAAAAGGGCCTTTACTCCCCACCGCTATGCCACATCAACTGTGTTATCGGCGCTACCGCGCGGTGCTTCATGGGAAATGTAGTTCTAAAGTGTTTAATGCAGTTCATAGGTGGGCCGCTTATAACAGAACATTAGAGAAGAATCAGAGCATTATACAGTATGTTTTTTAAATAAGTGTCAAACAACCGAAGGCTCGTGACAAGCCATATCTGCACGTGAAATCTGCAGGTAATTAGAGTCAGCAGTTGAACACAGTGCATATCAGATGGCATGTAATGACTGTTATTAAATCAATGGGGTCACAGAGATGAGGGACTCAAGCATTCAGTCAGTCGTATTTTCAGGCCAATGTAACTGGTTTCCCAGGTTGGTTCCATGACCACATAGTAATATTTAGTTTAGCTCCACCGTCTTTGTGAGCTGCTGATCTGATGGACTTTCAGCTGCAATGGCTTAGCACATAAATGAGCAGTGAGCTGCACAAGAGGCAGGCATGGAGACAAATGAGAAATATCACTAAATATGACAATCTTCAGTTTTAGGTCAATTATGGCATAGCTCGATCAAATTTGAAGATGCAGAGTTTAGGGGAGTTATTTTTAGTTTATTGTTCAAACACATGAAGCTAAACCGGAGGAAGACGAATATAAGAAATTGCATCTCTGTGCAGGGACATGCAGGGTTGAAAAGAGCAGCATTCGAGCTGTGAGTGACAGGGCTAATGAAGATGGAGGAGCTGTGGTGGTGACAGTCTCTGCCCCTTCGCTAACTCCACTTTTGACCCTTCGACTGCTTCTAATCTGCACCTAAACATTACATAGTTCCAATCAATGGCACTATTGATCCTTGTATTGACAGACATGAAGCATCTGAGCTGCCTGAAACAATTACTGGTAATGGGAGTGCTTTAAGGCACTGCAGAGGTCGCTCACCTCTGGCTCCCAGCGTTAGCCCTCATTATCATGGAAATAGCTGCTGGGGCTAACGAGGGACAAGTGAAGGGCCATAATCTGCACACTGCAGGCCAGCTATCGACAAACCAGACACAACAGGCTCGATCAAACCACCATAAATAATACACGCTTCTTATCAGCTTTATGACAGTGATTAAAAGTCAATGGGCACCACCTGATTAAATGTTGTTCAATAAAACAGGCTCTAAATGACCTTCTGTAGGTCTGACACATGGGATGGATTTTGTAATTCGTAGTTTTAGCAAATCCCTGTTGAGATATTTGTATAATTATGTATTTTTATAGTCCATTGTTAAAGCTGCGACACATATGCTACTGGGCTACAACCTGACTTGGCATTGTGTGTTCAAGTTTTATTCACAATGTCTTAGTTCTACAGTTAACATTACAAACACATGCACGCGCACAAAAACAAACATACAAAAGTATCCAACCTTCTTCCGTGTGTGATATGGCGCCTGTTGTGCTCACTCCCGCCTGCTGGCAGCGCCCTGTGTATAAATGGCCGGTCAGATTAGCATCCCGTTCCCTGACCTCAAACACTTCTTGGTTGTGCGCATCCTTCCTACGAACTCAGGTATAGCCCATTCAATCCTTTTTGTTACTTTACCGTTTTAAATATTAAATCTAATTCACTGCTCTTTTAGTGTAGAGTGCTCCTTTAAATGCTGGCTCCCCTCTGTTGGCATGCCCTCACGGCCGTGTGTCCAGGTATGCTGTAGTATTGTTTTAGTTGTTAGCCACAGCATGTGCTAACCCGGAGAATTGTTTGTAGCCTGCGGTGTGGTTGGCTGCCGTAGCTGCCGTAACTTGTGTCGTCCAGTTTCTCCGGTCAGACTCGCCGTCAAGGCCTCCGGCCAACCTAAAAGCGTCTCGCTCTGGCCTGGCAAGTCAGAAACGGTACGTTTTGGCCTCAACTGCGTTGTCCAACTCCGGTTTTGTGATGGAGAGACTTGTGGAAGCATAACGCTGAGAAACTTAAAGGAACTGTGAAACATGAAAACAAAGAAACGTGAACACTGAAGCTGAATGAAACGGTGCGATCTGTAAGGTGAAGTGGCAACAAGTAAACCCCCCCTGAAACTGTGAAACCAAACAAATGTGGAAAATAAATTAATGTTTTATATTTAAAAAGGAACAACTCTCTGTCCTCAATTTAAACAAACCTGTGTTGACCTTTTTGATAGTTCTTTTGTTTATGGTCACTTTTCGGGCTGACCACCGGGTGGCGTTGTCGCAGTCATGCTTAATACACTTTAGCCTTGCATTGCTAGAGCTACCGAGCTACACCACCTTGTCACACGTGCACACTGAAGTTCAAACTGAAAATGTTTAATCAAGTCAAGGGATCCCCTTTTAAAACTGAAGCGTGAAGTAAGTAAAGCCTGTCTGAAGCATAAGTAATATACACAGTCTGTTTCAAGACAGTCTTACATTTTCTGTGGAATATGATTTACCATTCAGCTCAGAGGCCACTTTTATATGCTACAAAAGTTATTATTTTCTTCATTCACGGTATGGTACAGTAGCGCAGTGGGCTGGACAGGGCCTCCCTTTGCTCTCCCAGTGTTTCCTCTGGGTACTCCGGTTTCCCCTAACCCCTAAAACATGTAAGGATTACATGACCCATCTCCACGCTCCACACCTGGAGATGGGTCCCCGGGCACCTGCTACTGCGGCTGCCCACTGCTGTTGTTGCCCCGGCAGCATTGAGGATGGGTAAAATGCAGAGAGTGAAATTCCCCTACGGGAATAATAGTATACCTTAACTTAAAACATTAATCATTTCTAACTAGACTTTGACCTCACCTAAATGTGTTCAAATTGGAGATGTTTGATTGCTAAAAGCTAACAGACATAGGAAAAATACATTGAACAGGCTAAGGAACTCGGACATGCAGGCTTGCTAACTGTCTGGATATACAGTATTAGAATCGAACACGGCTTCTCCTTGGAATATTTGTGGTTGAATGAACCGCTAACACTGATATTTGCCCAGTGGATGTGGACCCTGCTTTTTTGGATCCTTTACAATTTACACAGCTGTTGGACCAAAGCACCCTCAAAGTATTCTTCCTTGGCTGAGTGGATCCATGCCGATGCAATCACTCCCAGACAAATGTCTTCACCACCGCTTTTGTCTTCTGGTTGCAAGTAGGTACAGCCTGTGTGAACTTTGAGAATATGTTCATCTCTTTTCCAGAAGTTGGCTCAGGGGTGCACAGGTTTTTATTTGGGTGCTCTTTGCAACACAATGCTACAATCTGATATGATGGTGCAAGTTTTAGCCTACATCTTTTTAATTTATATGCTCCATGGCGTGTGCCATACGTGTGTCATCATCACTTGTCGCTAAACTGAAGGCTGCAGACACTCAAGACCCGCAAAGTTATATTCTCCAAAAACACGAGACTTTGTAATGGATGCCGAGGACCAGGCTGCAGTGAATGATCCAGCACACCACACAGCGTCAGAGGTGCGTCAGAGGTGTAGATAAATGCGAAAGATCCAATCTTGGTCATCTTGGTAAATAGAGGAAGCTTATGTACACTGACTAATACCACATGAGGTACTTTTACAGTAGGGTTGTACAGTCTGACAGCAGTCGGGATTAGGGCTGTCACGGTATGAAAATTTTACCTCAAGGTTATTGTGGCCAAAATGATCACGGTTTTCGGTATTATCGCGGTATTTAAAAAAAAAAGTGTGTTAATATGTTCAGAAAGCATTGATAGTCCTACACAAACTGAAATAGTTTCAAAAAAGTTTAACAGTGCTTGTTACATAAAAAAAAAATACAGACAAAGCCTTTTCACATCAAAGTAAAGGAACTATAACGATGTGTTGTTGATCGTTTCGAGGGTATTACATGTACTATTTATAGCGTCAGAAACGAAGATAAACCATCTATATCAGGAAAATTGTTGTTGTCCTTCCAGTGAGTTATTATTAAATTCATAATACTGCGGCGAGAGTGAATCTATTGCAATCTGCCACTGGGAGCCCCGTAACGCATTGTGCCATTGTACGGAGGTATCTGGACAGGGCTTATGCTGGTGGTGGCGCTGCAGCCGCACTATGGGGCGACTCGTTACATTCTCCCGCAACCCAAAGTCCCACATCAGCATTTCAGCTAAAACGCCAACGTTAACTTACTTGCTATAGAGTTGTGGGAGACGGTCACGCAGGTGAGTCAGTCATGTACCTAGCAGACACTTTTTCCTGCACGCTCCGCAAACAGGAAAACAGTCTTCTATCAACTGTCCTTCGGCTTTCTTAAAATACCCAAAATATGTCCAGACTTCAGGCTTGGTCTCTGAAGCTGATAGATCCTGCGCGCTGTCGTGTCGGACATGATTCCAGCTTCGAGAAAGTTTTGTTTTGGTTGTAAGCTACAGAGTGCGCCTGCGCGGCAACTTCAGCAGATGAGACGGCGGCTCATAAGGCTCATTTTGCCTAAACTGCGGGCACGGTAATCCACCGCGGTAAAATATTTTTTCAAAAACAAGACGGTAATTATTATTGTTATTATTTTTACCGGGGTTTACCGCTACACCGGTAACCGTGACATCCCTAGTCGGGATGAGGGACCTGAGGAACATTGCACTGAGACGGAGATGATGTACATGATAGATGTGAGCTTGGCTAACACGCTCCTGTCCCTCACCTCCTCCACAGAGCCCAGGACAGAGCAGACGAGCTTGTTCAGTCTTTTCTTGTCCTGATCTGTGCTGCCCAAGGCCGGCCCTATCTGTAGTATTTCTCTGTCTGGAGCTGTAGTTGAATGCAGACAGCCTGGTAACCTAGTGCTGCTCCATTGCTCCAGGCTTGGCAGTATCCAGGTAGCTCAGTGGATTGTTGTTTGTCCATATGAGGGTAATCCTTGAATGTCTTTGCCATGGCCAATTTCATGGCTACCATCTCTAGCTTCATGGAACTATTGTTTTTCAGACCAATTCTAGTTGAAGGACTCTGCACCTCAGCCTGTTGGCACAGCCTAAAAGCAGGGGGGTTGGGGGCCATACTGGCGAGAAAGCTGCTCATAGTTTGCTGTCATGCCGTTCATGCCAATAATATCCAGCACTGAAGTGGACCTAGCCTTGGGGGGTCTTTTACAACCAAAACTCCTCCTATGGGATCCCTTCCTTCCTGGGGATTTCACATGATAAGGTACACACCCAACCGGACGAATAGCGCTACTGCTATTTGCTCGCTTGAAATGCTTGCAATCAGTTGTAGCAGAGGTGGCTATGTTTCTCCAAATTCAGATGTGTCTTCCTGAAAGTGTGTGTTGGATTTCATCCCTCCTCCCACGTCGTGCTCGCCCGCTCTGAACAGCTGACAAGCGCAGTGAGCTAATCACACCGCCTGGACGCCACTGCCACCATGCTCTGTAATTCACCCCCACCTGCCGCCAAATCTGCGTTAGGTGTGTTTGCACCTCAAAGGGACTATAAGAAGTTCAAAAAATAAAAGAAAAAAAGTATTTTTTTTTAATTTCCCCCCACATGTTCTAGCAATGTCCTAATGTCACCAACAAGTCCTCCAAATCCATACGACACAAGTGGTCGTTTGTCTTATCCCTTAATTACGACCATATAACACGTTTACTAACAGCGCCCCCAAGCTCCCACTGAGGCATTGAGTCCATTACATTTAACCCGATTCAGAAACAACTTTATTTTCCGTAGTGTTTTTGACCATTTGCGATGACCATTCCAAAACTTAAACGCAAAGAAATAAATCACAAACTTCCAAAATTAGCCCCACATAATAGCACTCTGCGCTATTACGCATCACACCTCCCCAACTGCAGCAGCGGCTACCATTCACCACTCTCATAATTTATTATATTATATGGGTGGGCTCGGTTATCGCCATTTACTCACAACAACAGCGACAACAAAGCACAACTTACCATTGATGTCTTTGTGAGTCCTTCTTCTCCTCCATATGCGTCACTGCCAACTCAATATCTCTCCTGTCCACTTCCATCTCTGTCCTCAAACGTCCACGTGTCTCAGACTCCGTGTCACCCGTGCGTCCGGTTGTCCGATGACCGCGGTGAGCCTCAGCTCCGCGCCAGGTTCCAGTGCGTATGATGCGGGGAAACACCTCTCATTACCCCGACAAAGTCGGGCCTCGGCTCCGCTGCTGTTCTCCAAAAAGTCCTGCATCTCTTTCAGAGTTCCTCTTGAGAATGTGGTGTCAAATGTCCGAGATGAAACTGAATTCGTTTATTTCTCCGCAGTTTCTTCATTTAAAGATAAAACATATAAAACATTACAGCTGTGTTTAGCTCGTGGGTTTTTGAACTAGATTTGACGGAAACTCGCTCTGTCCAATGAAAACACGTGTATAAACTCGAGGGCGTTTGGGCAGGTGAGCCTGCGCTCTGATTGGCTGAAGGGTCTGCTACGTCTTATCCAGTAGTATTTGTTAATAATTATCATCATTATATTATAAACAATCTGAAATAAGAGCATTTCTTCGGATTCCTGTGATTTATATGGACTAAAGCAGAATTTAACCCTATAGCGAAAGGTGTACAGGTGGGAAGAAAAAAGAAAGGGGTTTGTGTAGGCCTATTTGATTTTATTTATTTATTTAAACATTTCTTATTACCTACTATTTATGCATGTATGTATTTCCCACAGTAATAACTATTCTTTCTGGGATCCATTTATTTGTATTTTGAACTGTTATTTGAGTTTTATCACAATTTTTACTTTTACTCAAGTAATATTATTTTGAAGTATCTGTACTCGAGTGTATAGTGGCAAGCGGCAAACTGAATAACACAAATGAAAATGAATCAAACCGCAATTAATCTAAACCTGTATTAATTTTCTTGTGTCTTATCATAAGAATTATGATTTTCTGGGGTATTATTTACACATATCAGAATTTTCACCATTGTTTTATGTTTTGTCTCTGCTGTATCAACATTAAACCTTAATCAGACAAACATTTACTCAGGGGTTAAGTAGTATTTTCAACAATAATAAAATAAAGAAATGAAATCATAATTCTAATAGTTTTCATTCATGTCACGTTTCATCTGGACCGTAAGGGTTTGCACATCCATGTGGGTGCATGTGCGTGTTGGATGATCATATGTATGTGATGTCAGTGGAGCTCACAGGAGAAGCTACATGAGCATGTGGATATCATCAGTGTTAAGTCAGTCAATGTAACATAAAAGTTACATTTGACCATTAACATAGACCATCTCAGTGTTGTACTCACAAAGGGACCCAAAGAACTGGACACAATTGGACTGTCCAGAACTCCATGAAGCAAATCTGTCCCTGCAGTACGGCATCTCTTCATTAGATGTTTACATCATAGGGAATGATGATGATGTTCCTCTGCACAAAACAGTTCAGACATAATGCAACACCCTCATATGCTGCTATTTGATAAAGTCATGTTTACATTTCTATATTTTATTAAAACACACTTGACAGTAGCCTGTATGATTTACATGATGGGCAGCACATGACTGAACACAAATTAAACATGTGTAATATTGTCCATATACGTCACAGGCATCAGAGGAAATGCTCTACAGGAGTTTATTTCAGATTGTTTATAATATAATAATGATAATTATTAACAAATACTATTGGATATGACGTAGCAGACCCTTCAGCCAATCCGAGCGCAGGCTCACCTGCCCAAACGCCCTCGAGCTTATACACGTGTTTTCATTGGACAGAGCGACTGTCCGTCAAATCTAGTTCAAGAACCCGCGAGCTAAACACAGCTGTAATGTTTTATATGTTTTATCCTTAAATTAAGAAACTGCGGAGAAATGAACTTATATCAGTTTCATCTCGGACATTTGACACATTTGACAAGAGGAACTCAGAAAGAGACGCAGGACTTTGTGGAGAACAGCAGCGAAACCGAGGCCCGACTTTGTCGGGGTGACGAGAGGTTCTTCCCCGCATCATATGCTCTGGAACCCGGTGCGGATCCCAGGCTCGCCGCGTCACTGACAACCGGACACACGGGTGACACGGAGTCTGACAACACAAGGACGTTTGAGGACAGAGATGGAGTTGGACAGGAGAGATATGGAGTTGGCAGTGACGCATATGGAGGAGAAGAAGGACTCACGAAGACATCAATGGTAAGTTGTGCTTTGGTGTCGCTGTTGTTGTGAGTAAAATGGCGATAACCGAGCCCACCCATATAATATAATAAATTATGGTGGATGGTAGCCGCTGCTGCAGTTGGGGAGGTGTGATGCGTAATAGCGCAGAGCGCGCTTGGAGAGCCTTTGGCACAGCTGGACTTTCAGTGTGTGGCGGGGGTGAAGATCTCGGACTGCCTTCCTTTTTGCATGTGGGGCTAATTTTGCAAGTTTGTGATTAATTTCTTGCCGTTTGAGTTTTGGAATCGTCACCGCAAGTGGTCAAAAACACTACGTAAAATAAAGTTGTTTCTGAATCGGGTTAAATGTAATGGACATACCCTCAATGGGAGCTTGGGGGTGCTGTTTTACCAAACATCTTATATGGTCGTAATTAAGGGATAAGACAAACGACCACTTGTGTCGTTTTCTGTTGGAGGACAGTCTCCCTAATGTGTAGAATGAGCTAAGACCTATTCAACACAACTGGCTCTAAAATCCTGCACTGTCACTCAAAAAGTTGTCTTCGGGTCAGAAATGCCGTCATGCACGAGCTTATTATAGAACATGCAGTTACGTGTAAGACCTGAGGTGGCAGTAGTGAGCATAAAATGACCAACTTGCATCTAGTCTCTTTAAGGCTCAAGATAGCCCAGGTAAGGTGTAGGTAAACCATTAGCCACCCTCAACTGTAGCCAATGACATGACCTCAATGACGTCTAGAAAATTTTGCCTGAAGAGCTCAGAAAGACCCAGGATCAAGAATATGCTGAACAGAATACTAGCCAATTTAACAATGACCAGAGGACAATGGCCAATTAAACACTCCACTACTTCACCTACCACTGAAACTGGACAGCCTAACCCATTCCCTCCAAAAGTCGCTCCTCACAGTAAGAGGAGTTCGTTTTCTGTCTGCTGAAGGCTGGTGCTAGCCTGGCCTTAGCCATCCGTAAACTCCGGTCAATTAAAATTTCCCTACATGTACGTCTGGGCTTGGTCTCAGTGGCTGCGTTACATCGGTTGACTTTCTACCTACCATTCAGTGAGCGGGGGAGGCGGGTGTTGTTGGTGACGTCAAGCATTTGCGCCGATTTGCGGGTTGTAGGGATTGTTGGGTTGTTGCGGATACGAAAGTAATATAAGCTCTTCAATCCGTCCTGACTCGGCTCCCAAATATCCAGAAATTAAAATTTAAGCCTTGGAATGTGCAAGGAATGTCCCTGTGACGGAGCCGCCGTCAGCTAACGCGGGGAGGCCACGACGCTAGCACACCTGTATACACGCACACACACGCACACTCACCCAGACCAACTTTTCCTTACCGTGTAGACGGTTTACCGCTGTCCTCTGGGTATTTCTCAGCCACCACAGCCGCCATGGGTGCACACTTGGCTGCTGCTCAATCCTTTTCCCATCCATAGATTATTCCAAGTTACAAACATTTCTCCAGTATACACTAGCACACGCGCACACCCTCACACAGCCAACCCGAGTGAAGGCGTCTTCCGCATTATGTTGCGTGATACGCAGGGCGCATCCGGGTGACGTCACGGGGCATCATGTGACTTTGCGTTTTTCGTAGGACGTTATTATATTTTTCTTGTTTGGGGTATTTTGAGCTGTTAGCATACAGATTATTGTCTTTAGTTATTTTAGGGATTTTTCAAAATTAATTACTTTGTGTTTGGGTTTCTGTATGTAGAGAAACTGTGGGTTTTCTCTGTTAATTGTTTTGTGGGAGGGGCTACATACTATATGAGGGGGCCTTCAGCACCCCAAGGGGAGTGTGTGTGCATGAAGGGGAGCTGGGTACAACGCAGGTACCAGCTCCAGGAATACTGAAAAGGCGGACTGAAAAACTGTACATATTGTATAGCACTGCACATGGAACTGGTAACAACTTTATTTTTATTGCACCTTTTGGCGGACCAGCACAATAAAGTCACCCGACACGAATCTGACTAAGCCATATCATTTGTGTAAAAGCGTAACCCCGCGACAATTGGTGTCAGAAGTGGGATATGGCTAGTCACAGAAAACGTAAGGGTCGACTACGGAAGCAGGAGGCGGAGGAATCTGGGTCACTGGACGAGGAAGATGGAGCTTCTACCGGACAACCGATGGCTGAGCTGGTGTCTATAATGAAGCAATTCCTGGTCGGACAGCAGAAGAGGGAGGAGGACCTGGTCGGGGAGCTTCGGGGGCTGAGGGCTGCCATACCAGTCCAGAGCACCCCGCAACAACCTCGAAGGCCACCACCGAGACCTCCGCCGCCACAGCTCGCCGCCCAGAGGTCCCCACCGTCACGGCGCCTGTCCCATGCATCTGATTTGAGCGAGATGTCCAGCAGTCCCCGGATGAGGGGGCTACCAACCCCTGGAGGGACAAGAGTGGTAGGGCGGCATAGTCACCACCAGGAGGATGAGCCAGAAGTTGGTTCGTTCTACAACGCTGAGGGGGGAGCCGGGCCAAGACCAGACTGGAGGCCGTTCAGTGATCCTAAAATTCCGCCCTATCAGGTTAACGAAGACATTGAGAACTATTTGTTGCGGTTCGAGCGTATCGCAAAAACCTGGCGATGGCCAGAGTCAGAGTGGGCATGCCGGCTGGTCCCACTCCTCTCTGGGAAAGCGCTCGAGGCATATTCTGCAAAGGATGAGGAGGAAGCACATAGCTATGTCTGCCTGAAGACTGCACTGCTCACCAAATTTGACATCTCTCCAGAGACGTACCGCCAGCGCTTCCGAGTATCCTCTGTGCCGCCTGGGGAATCGCCGACGGAGACGTATCATCGGCTCAAGGGACTCTACCGACGCTGGATCCGACCGGATCAACTGTCCAAGGACGCGATTGGGGAGCTGATCATCATGGAGCAGCTGCTTGGAGTTCTCCCCATGGACGTCAGGACCTGGGTCAAGGAGCATGAACCGGAGGATGGTATCTCTGCTGCAAGGTTGGCTCTGCAATACCAGAATGCTCATCGGGGTCCCACGCGTTTCTCCAATTCCGGACAGCGTTCTGCTCCACCGGCGGAACCACCACGGCATCAACAAAAATTCAGCCAGGACGCTAGAGGTACTGCCGGCTCTAACCCGTTCCAGTCAGCACCTGGTAAGACCTTAATTTGTTTTTACTGCCAGCAGCTGGGGCATAAAGCCTCAGTGTGTCCAATGCGTAAAAATAAACTTACTGGAGCGTGTTATGCCCCTCGTGTTGAGAATGAGCAAGGGGAGAGCAAATCTATTCTAAAAACTGAGAAACTGGTTTTTGTGAACGGTCAGCAGGCTGTGGCACTACTGGACAGTGGGAGCTTTACCTCCCTGATCAAGAGGAGTTTGGTTCCTGTTGGCAGTATAGACTACCGCTCCAAGACAGACATTGTTTGTGTTCATGGGGATTGTCATGTTTACCCCAAAGCAGAGGTCTCAGTCGAGATAGAAGGGCAACAGTATCTTATGACTGTGGCGGTTGTTGACAATCTGCCGAAAGACTTAATCCTGGGAACTGATTTTCCTCTGCTAATGGACCTCTTGCCGGGGTCCGGGATTGTCTCTATGGGGGTGGTCAAGGGGAATGTGGCGTGTCCTGTTATTACACGTGCCCAAGCCAGAGATATTGGTCTCCAACCTCTGCCAGACTTGAATGGTAGTCTGTGCGAGGGAGGGACCAAGGGACCACACAAATCCAGGCGGCAGAGGCGGTTTGAGAAAGGGCTGGGGGGTACGGTGTATGACAACAAAGACTTAATGGTTGACGGGCTGTGGGAAGTACCTAAAATGTACGCTAAAATGTTTATTTGAGAAGGTGGTTGAAAGCACACACCCTTCCTTTTCAGGCAAAGAGCAGTTTGTGATCACAGATGATGTTTTGTATGCGTGTAATGATGGTTGCAAACGTCTCGTTATCCCCACTAGTTGCCGACAGTTAGTGATGCGTCTCGCACACTCACTCCCGTGGGCCGGACACCTCGGTCGCCACAAAACACACATGCGTATAAGCACTCGATTTTTTTGGCCGGGCATGTACACTGACATACAAACCTACTGTCGCACATGTCCAACCTGCCAGCTGACTGGTTCTCCTCGTAAGGCTGACCGGGCGCTCCTACAACCGCTTCCCATCATCGCAGAGCCGTTCCGTCGGATCGCCATGGATATCGTCGGTCCATTGCCACGGAGCGGTCGGGGTCACCAATACATCCTGGTCGTGTGTGACTACGCTACCCGTTTTCCGGAGGCCTTCCCTCTTCGGACGATTACCGCTTCGAGTGTGCTGAGGGCTTTGATCCAGCTCTTTTCTCGGGTATTGACTGATCAGGGCACAAACTTTACGTCACGGCTGCTCCGACTGTTCCACCAACAACTGGGGATTTCTGCCCTCAAAACTACCCCCTACCATCCACAGACAGATGGGTTAGTGGAACGATTTAATCAGACTCTAAAGAGAACGCTCCGGAAGTTTGTGGATGACTCCGGGAGGGATTGGGACCGCTGGCTCCCGTTGCTGTTGTTCGCTCACCGGGAGGTGCCCCAGGCCTCCACGGGCTTTTCACCCTTTGAACTGTTGTATGGGTGGGATGTCCAAGGGCCGTTGGACCTGCTTAACTCCATGTGGACATCCCCAGAGTCTAAGGTCAGCGAACGAGGAGTCGTGCAGTTCGTCCTTCAGATGAGAGACCGGCTGGCTCAGTATCGGGAGGAGGCTGCTGAGAACCTGCGGGAGGCCCAGCAGAAGCAGAAGAGGTGGTACGACAGTCAAGCCCGGAACCGGAGCTTTGAACCAGGACAGAGGGTACTGCTGCTGCTTCCCTCCTCCAACAGCAAGCTTCTGGCCAAGTGGCAAGGCCCGTATACCATAACACGGCGTATGGGGCCTGTCACCTACGAGATCCATCACCCTGACAAGAAGAAGGCCAAGCAAACCTACCACATCAATTTACTTAAGGAGTGGAAAGATCCTGCAGTAGCGGTTCCTACGGCTGCCCTTCTGGTCCAATCCGTGGAAGAAGAGGGGGATCCAGATGTTGCTCTTGTCACTGAGGTTGGGGCCGTACCAGATCTCTCCCATCTCACTGCTGACCTGGTCGATCAACTTTGCCAACTGTTTGATGATTTACCCTCGCTGTTCTCCGCCAAGCCAGGAAGGACTTTGGTAATTGAACACACTATTCGACTGAAGGACATTCATCCATTCCGCCAGCGGCCCTATCGCATTCCCCAGAAATTAGTGGATCAGCTGAAGATGGAGATAGAGGCGATGCTGCAGTTAGGAGTCATCGAGCCCTCTAACTCTGAATGGTGCAGTCCGGTTGTGATAGTGTACAAGAAGGATGGAACGCTGCGAATCTGCATCGACTTCCGCAAGCTTAACGCTGTTTCGGAGTTTGATGCATACCCCATGCCCAGGATCGATGAGCTACTGGAACGGATTGGGTCAGCGGCATACATCACTACTCTTGACCTGTGCAAGGGGTATTGGCAGGTGCCATTGGATCCGAGGAGCCGAGCTTATACTGCCTTCCGGACTCCAGCAGGGCTCTTCCAGTTTACCGTCATGCCGTTTGGTCTCCATGGAGCACCCGCCACGTTCCAACAGCTCATGGACAAGGTCCTGCAAGGGTGTGAAGACTGTAGTGCGGCATACTTGGATGATGTTGTGGTCTACAGCCGGACGTGGGAGGAGCATTTGGCCCATCTGCGGAAGGTGTTGGGGAAGATCCAGGGCGCAGGGCTTACTCTTAATGTCAAGAAGTGTGAGTGGGCCCGAGAAGAGGTGCGCTACCTGGGTTATCAACTGGGTCAAGGTCAGGTCCGACCCCAAGTCGACAAGGTGGAGGCACTGCAGAACTGTCCCAGGCCCCGTACAAAGAAGGAGGTGCGGTCTTTCTTGGGTCTTGCTGGGTGGTACAGACGCTTCGTTCCACAGTTTGCCACCATTGCTGCACCACTCACCGCCCTTTGGTCTTTGGCCCTTGTTATGGCATTTTAGTATTTAGTTAGTTAAATTAGTAACCACACTGGCGTCCCTCTCTTGGGTCCCCTGCTGGGCCTTTGACTAAACCAGGTAGAGAGACCGGCCTTTCCTGGACCCCAGACGAGGCCCTCGCACCTTTAGACAAAGGTCCCAAATGGCCCATCTCCCCAACAGCAAAAGATCTCCTTCTGCCTCCAAACGCCACCATGATTTCATTACCATGCAAAGTGCCTTTTGGTGGCTGCATTAACATCTCCAACTGTATTACCATTTCTCTGTGTTTCTGGGCTTCCCTTTGTTGTGTATGACCCCTGTCCATGCTGCTCTGTCTGTGGCACTCACCTATAAAGGTAGTGCCAGGGCTGAGCAGAGCAGAGCTTACTATGATCTTCGCGGTCTGGGTAACCCTCTCCGCGATGCATTGTGTAATAAACTTCACATGTTGACTAGACAAACTTCTCTTAAGCTTTATTAAGTAAGAAAATCCACAACAATTTTGGCGTTGTCGGCAAGTCTTTAGCTATAATTTGTTTTCGGCGTGGAGACGACGGTGCGTTTTGGCCGACCTGGGAAGACCAGCCTCAGTACCTCAGCCAGCTTTTGAGACGAAGGAGGGCACGCGTTCGTCTCCCGCAGGACAAGTTTTTGGCTAACACAGGACCTTAAAAGAACCTGCTTGTGGTGAGTTTTGTTGTCTTTTCAAATGTGTAAGCCCAGGGCAGCGCTTGAGTGTACACGTTTTCTTGATTTATTTTCGTATTTTAAGGTATTTCTGTTCATTGCCATTTGTGTAGCCGGCCGGTCCGATCCATAGAACGCGAGACAGAAGGCAGCGGCTACGTGAGGTTAGCGCGATTTGTCTGTAAGAGACAATGGGGGATTTCAGAAGTCCCATTATAATGGCATTAGAAAAACGGGTTGCCTTGGCTTGAAAAACAGCTGAACAAAGGCTAAACCAATTAAAAAAAATAATAATAATAAATAACGTGCAGAAAGACATTGCACGCCTAGAACATCTGACCATGATGTTATAGACACGGAGGTAGGTTCCTTTGTGGTTAGAAATGTTTTTCGGTACTTTGTTTAGTTGCGTGTGTGTGTAGACTTATATTCTAGCGGCTGCGCGTTAGTGATTGCTTTGAAAAGCAAGCCTGAACTCTTTGCGTCTCAGCCGGCCCGTTCGATCCAAAAACGCGCGCCTGTTTTGGTGTTAAACTAACAGGGGGGGATCCGAACGCCCGAAAGTGGGGAAGAGCAGGTAAAAAGGGCTAAGCGGGTTAGATCGTATTTGTCTGTTAAAAAAAAGAAAATGGGGAAAAGTCAATGTAGAGATACTAAAAACAAAAAACAAAAAATGTGCAAAAAGAAAAGAGATTTCACGTCCAGAACGTTTGGCCATGATGTTATTAGACACAAAGGTATAGGTCCCACAGTGAAATATCTAAGCCTCTTTCTTTTAGTTGGATTCCTTTGTGATTAGAAATGTTTTTATTTTTTATTATTTTTTGGACAATTATGAGGTAATGTGAACATTTTGTTAGACAAAAACAAATGTTAAATGTAATGTGGAACTGTTATTGCCAACCTATAAGTAAGTAGTAAATAAAACAAACAAACAAAAACCATACAAAATAAATGAAATAAAATGGGAAAGTTAAGAGAGCAATGACTGCAGAACTTTAATATGGACAGATAATGTTCCATAACAAATTTAATACTTTACTATTTTGAACGCAATGTGTAAAAGAGCAGCATACTGGCAGATTTTGCTTTTTGTCTTTCACAGATGTTTCTTTCTTCTGGAGCTAGCTCAAACTGGACGGTCTTCTCCACGCCTGAACTGTGCCTGAAACTCCACTCAAATAGCCCTGAAGACAAAGACAAACTCGTAAGTGCCTGCCTGCTACAACAACTCCAGCCACAGCACACTGGACACGTGGCTCGTCCACACTGCATCAACCAGCTCTTCAGCAGAAGAGTCTGGAACACTTTGGGAGACCAAAGTGTAACACTGCATGGACACCGGACACAGCCAGGAGAGCTGGGTAAAGGACTGTGGCCGAAGAACAGGCAAAGCGAGAGATGGACAAAGATGCATTATTATCCTCAGTGGAGGACGCTGGCAGTGAAGCCAACTCGAAGTGGGCTTTTATACGGACATTACATCCCTGGGCAGTTGGAGGTGGAGAAGACCAGAAAGGATGAGACGACTTAGAAAGGATCCACATGGTGTGAGTAGAGCGAGATGCTGCATCGCAGTAAAACGCAGTCTTTTGTTTTGTTTTATTTTGCTGCGTCTTTGGGTTGATCGAAATAGAAAAACACTTCCACTGTTTGGTGTAAATTAAGAGGTACAGGCGGTTTTACATAATGTGATTTGATGTCAGCTATGCCCCATTTTGTCTATTCACCAGGTTTGCATTAGGGAAAAAATAGATAGATAAGAAAAAAAATTGGAGAGAAACCTTCACCAAAAAGATGGGAAGTGATGAAATTTTATCCAAACAGACATCTTTTTCATAATCTGATGGACAGATGCCAAAATGTATGCTGAGGATCGCCTCAACTCAGAACGATTAAAGGATTAAAACTCTTATTGGCAGCCAAGAGCTGATCTTCCAGACTGAATTAGACAAAGACCTAAAATGTTCTTTCTACATAATGCAAAAAAAAAACAAAAAAAACACAGGTTGCATTACTACAAATATTTGTCACGTGAACCAGGTGAAATCAAAATGGGACTAATCATCTTCAAAACAAAACAACGTATTGTATAATGTGGTTTCACATTTTCTTTGTGCAAAACTTATGTCACGTCAGTAACTCGGGTCTTCGTCTTCCTTCTTTTTGTTGTTGTTCAAGATATCAGCTAACTTCTGATGCTTTTGAGTTTACCTTTTTGTGTACTTTGGGGTTGTTTTTTCTCTGATTTTTTCTCTTTATTTTTAAGTCCCCCATGATGAAGTACATGGATGCATCCCTACAAGAAAGACAATCAGGCTTTCAAAATAAGAGCGCTCACCAAATTCTGTGCAAACAATGTGAAAATCCAGCCCAAAGGAAATAGAAATTTTCCAACAGATTCCGTGGGTTGAAAAAAAAAAAAACTTGATGAAGGCCTCATCACACAAAACTTGATTTTTTTTACCTGACCTGACGACTATCTGCGCAAGCGACTTCTGTGTTGTGTTTTGTGTCTTTGTCGGTTGCTGTGTGCGTGCGCGTGTCTGTTTGTTTTGTCATGCATCTCTGGTACTGATTACAGGCGTAGATGCGACCTGTAATATGAACATGATGACAAAATTCTTCCAACAGGCTGAGCCTCGTATATAATAACCACTAACCACTAACAAACCTGAAACTAACAACTTTTTGTTCTATAGCAGGTGGAGACCGGCTGCAGACAAACGCTTTGACACATAATACGTGTCAAAAGGGGGGATATTGGGTGTTGGTTGAATAAGAAGATATTTTAATGCTGTCAGAAAGTAAATTGTTTTGTCACAAGATCTGCCTCACAGAATGAATGGAGGCCCATGGCCAAGGCCCATGGGCACAAAGTGACCACGGAGAACCTCGCTGGAGGGAAGCGCCGAGGGGACGACATGGATCCACGCCAACCACTGCTAGGGGATGCTGCCACAGATGACCCCAGAACGCTGACACCGATGGTGGGGACGGAGCAGGCACAACCGCGGCTCCCGACGCTGAAGGGGTGGGCTGTTGTGCGACCTCCGACGCTGGAACCGGCCAACAACAACAACAACAACGAGAGACACCCCCGAGAAGAACACAACGCTCCGACTCCCACGTGTCCAACTCTCCTGCCCAAGGCCATATCTCTGACCCCCGAGACTCGGCCCAAACGAGTGTGGGGAAGGCCCCAAAGAGAGTCTCGTCGCAAGCCGTGAACATTTGCCTTGCACAGGAAAGACTGCTGAACTCCCGCATAGCATGCCTCGGACAGATAAGGCTGGCATTGACTCTTGCACTATATGCAGGCCTCACACATTCTACAGGTTTCTTGCTAATTTTGCCTTTGGCTGAAGGTTTACGGTGACACAATGTTTGCAGCTATAATGTGTTCCTTTTATTGACAAATGTGTTTCTTCTCTCGTGAACTTGTCCCTTATTGAAGAGTCTGTACTTGGGTGACGGCATTTTTGCCCATCAACAACTCCTGTTTTACTTTGTGTCAATGTTTCTCCCGAACACAAGTTTGACGGTGGTGTGATTTCAATGTCTCTGATGCTTAACTGAATGTGATTTATACAAAAACTGGTTTTTGTAATGATCAAGGGAAAGGAGTGTTATGGCATTTTAGTATTTAGTTAGTTAAATTAGTAACCACACTGGCGTCCCTCTCTTGGGTCCCCTGCTGGGCCTTTGACTAAACCAGGCAGAGAGACCGGCCTTTCCTGGACCCCAGACGAGGCCCTCGCACCTTTAGACAAAGGTCCCAAATGGCCCATCTCCCCAACAGCAAAAGATCTCCTTCTGCCTCCAAACGCCACCATGATTTCATTACCATGCAAAGTGCCTTTTGGTGGCTGCATTAACATCTCCAACTGTATTACCATTTCTCTGTGTTTCTGGGCTTCCCTTTGTTGTGTATGACCCCTGTCCATGCTGCTCTGTCTGTGGCACTCACCTATAAAGGTAGTGCCAGGGCTGAGCAGAGCAGAGCTTACTATGATCTTCGCGGTCTGGGTAACCCTCTCCGCGATGCATTGTGTAATAAACTTCACATGTTGACTAGACAAACTTCTCTTAAGCTTTATTAAGTAAGAAAATCCACAACACCCTGCCAAAGACCAAAGAAATCCGGTGATCTGGACAGAACAATGTGAATCGGCTTTTCAGACATTGAAGGAGTGCCTATGTTCATCTCCAGTCCTCCAAAGTCCTGACTTCACCAAAAGTTTCCTGGTGCAAGTTGATGCTTCGGCAGTTGGCCTTGGGGCGGTTTTGGCTCAAGGTGATCCGGGTGCGGAGCGGCCCATTCTCTACCTGAGCAGGAAGCTTTTGCCTCGGGAGGGCCGGTACTCGGTGGTGGAAAAGGAGGGGCTGGCCATCAAATGGGCACTGGAGAGTCTCCGCTACTATCTCCTTGGGAGGGAGTTTGTCCTCGAGACAGATCACCGAGCACTCACCTGGATTCACAGCATGAAGGACCATAACAGTAGGCTGACAAGATGGTATCTGTCTCTGCAGCCTTTCAAGTTCGAGATTCGTCATCGGAGAGGGGCAACCAACGTCGTGGCGGATTACCTTTCCAGGTTACCCAACCTTGGCAACCTTGGGGAGAGGGAGGAAGGTGTGACGGAGCTGCTAACGCGGGGAGGCCACGACGCTAGCACACCTGTATACACGCACACACACGCACACTCACCCAGACCAACTTTTCCTTACCGTGTAGACGGTTTACCGCTGTCCTCTGGGTATTTCTCAGCCACCACAGCCGCCATGGGTGCACACTTGGCTGCTGCTCAATCCTTTTCCCATCCATAGATTATTCCAAGTTACAAACATTTCTCCAGTATACACTAGCACACGCGCACACCCTCACACAGCCAACCCGAGTGGAGGCGTCTTCCGCATTATGTTGCGTGATACGCAGGGCGCATCCGGGTGACGTCACGGGGCATCATGTGACTTTGCGTTTTTCGTAGGACGTTATTATATTTTTCTTGTTTGGGGTATTTTGAGCTGTTAGCATACAGATTATTGTCTTTAGTTATTTTAGGGATTTTTCAAAATTAATTACTTTGTGTTTGGGTTTCTGTATGTAGAGAAACTGTGGGTTTTCTCTGTTAATTGTTTTGTGGGAGGGGCTACATACTATATGAGGGGGCCTTCAGCACCCCAAGGGGAGTGTGTGTGCATGAAGGGGAGCTGGGTACAACGCAGGTACCAGCTCCAGGAATACTGAAAAGGCGGACTGAAAAACTGTACATATTGTATAGCACTGCACATGGAACTGGTAACAACTTTATTTTTATTGCACCTTTTGGCGGACCAGCACAATAAAGTCACCCGACACGAATCTGACTAAGCCATATCATTTGTGTAAAGGCGTAACCCCGCGACAGTCCCCAAGAGTTATGATCGAGTTATGATAGAGTTATGATGGCTCGCTTGACTCACTCGGGTGCATTACATACATCACGACAAAACGCTAGCAAAAATCAGATCCAATCGTTTCAAAGGAGTTCACCCCTCCCACCTGATAACGGAGCTCAATTGAGAAAGTCCAGACCCTTATACAAAATGACGTCAGTACGAGGGTCTGGTAAAACCAGGCTGGTGCAGCCTGAGAGGAATTTTGACAGATAATCAATATGGAATTCGCAAAAATAGATCAACAGAAATGGCAATCATGGAAATGATTGAAAAAATGATGTGGACTTAAAAAAGGCGTTTGACACCATTGACTACACGTTATTAATAAAACTAGAGCGTTATGGAATCAGAGGGATTGTTAATAATTGGATAAAGAATTACCTTTCTAATAGATACAGTACCAATATGTACAAATACAAAATGAAAAATCAGAGCTAGAAAGGAAAACATATGGACTACCACAGGGATCAATACTAGGACCCAAAATATTTTTACTGGACATAAATGACATTATGTAAAGTATCCAAACTTCTTCATTTTATTTTATTTGCAGACGAGACCAATATTTTTTGTTCTGGAAAGGATATCAATCAACTTCTTGACACAGTGGAAACAGAATTAAAGATCCTCAAAAAGTGGTTTGACATCATTAAACTCTCATCATTAAACATAAATAGGTCGGTGGGGAGTCCTTGCCTCGAGTGGAGGAGTTCAAATATCTCGGGGGTCTTGTTCACGAGTGAGGGATGGATGGAGCGTGAGATCGATAGACGGATCGGTGCGGCATCAGCAGTGATGCTGTTGCAGTATCGGACTGTTGTGGTGAAGAGGGAGCTGAGTTGGGGCAAAGCTCTCGAATTACTGCTCGATCTACGTTCCCACTCTCACTTATGGTCATGAGTTTTGGGTAATGACCGAAAGGACAAGATCGCAAATACAAGCGGCCGAAATGAGTTTCCTTCACAGGGTGGCTGGGCGCACCCTTCGAGATCGGGTGAGGAGCTCAGTTACCCGGGAGGAGCTCGGAGTAGAGTCGCTGCTCCTTCACGTCGAAAGGAGCCAGCTGAGGTGTCCGGGGCATCTGTTTCGGATGCCTCCTGGTCGCCTCCCTCGGGAGGTGTTCCAGACATGTCCTATTGGGACAAGGCCTTGTGGAAGGCCCAGGGCACGCTGGTGGGACTATGTCTCCGAGCTGGCCTGGTGTCGCCTCGAGTTTCCCTTAGAACAGATGGAGGAGGTGTGCGTGGATCGGGAAGTCTGGATATCTCTGCTGAGACTGCTGCCTCCGCGACCCGGCCCCGGATAAAGCAGAAGAAAATGGATGGATGGATGGATGGCTGGCTGGCTAGATGGATGGATGGATGGATGGATGGATAAATATAAAATAAGAGGTTAGTCGCACCATGGACTTGATACCTAAATCAGCCAAGTCTGAGCCCAAGTCCAAGTCATTGGTGCACAAGCCCAATAAAGCACGTGTACTTTAGCCTGAACCTAAAGTTTAGTCAAAAGTCACTGCTCCTCAGAAACTCACCTGTCGTGATAAACAGCTGTGATGGGCTCGACACAAAACCAGTCTAAGCATTAATTTCTGACCAGTTTTGCCAAAGGATTTCCCCACAACAACCGACTTTTAAGGAATAGGCCACCGTTTTTGTATACTAAGATATGTTCTTACCTAACCTTAGTCGAGGTAATATATCCCCATCTGGTTTTTGTCCGTGCGCTCTGTCACGCAAACGGAGCACATACGCAGCCTCTCCCACATGTCATATAGCTCCAAAAATGCTCACGATAGAAGCTACCAAGCTCTTCCACGTGTTCCCTATTTAAATAAAGTTACGTGAAGTGTTTTCATGCGAAGTATATTTACACAGAAATGTAACATGTCGATTTTATAAGCAGATAAAAGGGGGACTATATTGTGAGGCGTAATGATACAGGAGCACAGCGTCCGCGCAGTAACTCCTAAAGACTTCCCCCGCTCACTTCCGTCAATAGAAGCTGCGTGACTTGTAGAGAGCCTTTTACAACACGCAGAAAATATATTTTCGCAAAGTGCTGCGCATTCCTACCTCATGGTTGAGGTCCTGAGTCCTGTGTCGTCGTCCGGGGTGAGTTGGAAATCTGTGAAACATTACTACACTATATACTTTCTGCTTGTTATCACAGCCCGGCACGATGCACGTAAAAGGCATTGTTCACAAGTTATCCACGCTTCTTCAACTGTTCTCTGCTAGCTCTCTACAAGTCACGCAGCTTCTATTGACGGAAGTGAGCGGGGGAAGTCTTTAGGAGTTACTGCGCAGACGTTTTGCTCCTCGTATCATTACGCCTCACAATATAGTACCCCTTTTTATCTGCTTATAAAATCGACATGTTACATTTCTGTGTAAATATACTTCGCATGAAAACACTTCACGTAACTTTATTTAAATAGGGAACACGTGGAAGAGCTTGGTAGCTTCTATCGTGAGCTTTTTTGGAGCTATATGACATGTGGGAGAGGCTGCGTATGTGCTCCGTTTGCGTGACAGAGCGCACGGACAAAGACCAGACGGGTATATATTAACTCGACTAAGGTTAGGTAAGAACATATCTTAGTATGTAAAAAAGGTGGCCTATTCCTTTAAGACTAATCTCTGCCATATAATTGTGTTATAAATTGAGAACAAGTAAGTGAAAAATAAGTTAACTTCCAAACTACCGTAAATAGAATGCCTGAGATGTGGCTGTAGTGTATTGTATTTGTTTACTTGTGCTGTACACCTTCACACTGACTAACACAGGCAGCACACAGAGTTCAGGAAAAGTCTAATCTGAGCTAAGGCCCATGACCCCCCTCCACATTCTTAGGCGCACTCTGCAGATGTGGAAAAGCCAGCACGAAAACAATTATCTGCCGGCTTATGATAAAGTAAGTCATTTCATGGGCTGCTGCTTAAGTTGTGGCATTCCTGTCAGCTCGCACCAAATCACCACCATATATCTCTTTTCTATTTACTCCGAAGGCGGCAAATGGCAACTGACAACAGCCAGGAGAGAGACGGGAAACTGAAAAGTCTAAATAAACACGTAACTGAGTCGTGTCTTGCTATCTAGCCGAAAAGTGGATTATCCAATATTTGTCAACAAAACACAGTCATTTGGAATCTATAAAAAGTAATGTGGCTCTAAATGCTTCTGTTAATAATATGAGAATGTTAAGCCCCTCCTGGAACAGATACGGATTAGCCGCTGTGTTGTGAAATGTGTCTGGATAAATCTGAACAGAATAATAAATACAAGCCAAAAAGTGTGGACTGAAAATTGGGAAACTGTCTCAGCTCAGTGGATGGAGATTTAATGTATGTCTATGCAATTGTGTTTAATCAAACTGTGCATAGAGACAGCAAGGAGAATAAAGTTATACATTTATACACTGGTTCTTTATGAACTTGGTCTATGGATATTAAACAGTCCCTCCACACAGCTTCCTGATGCTGTACATCACATGCGACTTCATTTAGGAAGTTTATGTCTTGCTTGCTCTAACACAAATGTCTGCAAAAACAGAAAATCTAAATAAAAATACATGTTTTGTCAATGTACCTCACAGCTGTCATCTTTAGATAATGGATGAAGACAAGTTTGTTGGTTAGTCTGTTAAAAATAGGTTCATGTCCAATTCACTTAACTTTGAAAACCCGTCTGCATATGACACATACTTCATACCTTGTGAAGATCTGAGGAGGACACGCTGCTAACTGTATGTTTTCTCAATACTGTGTGTTTGCTGACAGACGGAAAGCAGTGACAGTTTGAGCACAGCTCACATCATAGGGCGGTCAACGCTGCTCAGACACAATTAATCAAAATATTATTCACTTCATTAATAATGGATTACACATATTAATCAGACTTAGAATAGGTTTTTATTGCCATTAACTAGGAATAACGTCATATGTTTTGAACACATTCTTATCTCGAGCACATGTTTCCTGAAAGCACTTGACTTATGAAAGCAGTTGGGCTTTTTCCATAGATTTGTGACATAGTTTTTTGATAACTGACTGACAGCACTAGTTTAGACTGTCATATGAACTCTATGGAGCAGCTGCTGTTATATGTTTTAAATTAGAAAATCCGCTAGTTGTGGTCATCTTAAAAAATTTAAAATTAATAACAGAACAATTTAACTTTACTCAATTAATAGAGAATCCGACTAGGATCACCAATCGTTCAGCATCAAGAATTGACCTGCTTTTTTCAAATAAACCTGAAAGGATTACTAAAACGTATAATCTATTAACTGGGCTTTCAGACCATAATGCAATTTTTTGTACAAGAAAATTAACTAAACAACGCTTTGATCAGTCAATTACCAACCATGTTGGGAAATCAAAAATGACTGGTATACCAAAGAACCAACAACAAAATCTCGGAAGAGCATTAAATGATCTGACTTGGGAAAATCTTAATGCATGTGATGATACTGAAACATGCTCTGAACTATTTCTCGACAAAATTCATGAAGTTTGTAGGTCTTTTACAAAAACAATAAATCACAAAAAAAAGAAATCCAACTCTTTGCCATGGTTGAATTCAAATTGTCTGAAATCAATGAAAACAAGAGATCAGCTACTGAAAAATTCAATTAAGTCTGGGTTGACGACAGACAGACAAAAATATGTATCCATGAGAAATAGAGTAACATCAGAATTGCGAAGAGCTAAAGCAAATTTCTTCATTACAATCATGGAAAATGCAAATGGTAATGGGAAACAAATATGGCAGAATATCAATAAACTTTTAGTGAGGCAGACAAAGAAACATACAAATGACTTGGAATTGAAAATTAACAACCAGCTTGTAAAGGATCCCGCAATATTGGCAGAAGAGCTAAATGTATCGTTTTTACGCTCTGCTGATCAAATAGCTGCATGTTTTAAAACACTTGAATTATCTTACAACCCTGAAACAAACAATCAAACATTTAAAATAAAATTAATATCTGAGGCTGAAATTGTAAATATTATAAGCACTATGAAAGACTCCAAAGCTAAAGACCATCATAGCTTTGATGTTGGATTTCTTAAAATGCATAAAATGTCCTTAGCACATCCAATTGTGCATGTTATTAATTTGTCGATTAAGCACTCCATTGTACCACAAACATGGAAGGTGGCCACAGTTACCCCCATTTTTAAATCAGGTGATAGAACTAATATAAATAATTACAGACCAATTAGCATACTGTCAGTTTTTTCAAAAGTTCTTGAGAAATGGGTTGCAAAGCAGTTAATTGAACATCTGCAAACGGGCCAAACTCCTTTGCACCCAATGCAATTTGGCTTTCGCGCACATCACTCAACTGAATCTGCCATAGCAATGTTTCTGGAAAAAGTCAAAAGTAGTCTGGATAAAAACAATTATGTAGGAGCAGTTTTTCTTGACCTGAGAAAGGCGTTTGATGTAGTGAACCATAGTATACTATTGTCAAAGCTGAAAACTTTCAATTTCTCTGACCAAGCCTTAAAATGGATGTCTTCATACTTATCAAACAGAAAACAAGCTACTGTAGTCAATGGAAAGAAATCGTCTTTATTGCATTGTACACTAGGGGTCCCCCAAGGGTCCATCTTGGGACCTATTTTATTTTCACTGTTTATAAATGATTTACCTGATGTTTGTAAGGATGTAGACATTCAACTATACGCCGATGACGCGGTGATTTATACAACTGCAAAATCATCTGAGGAAGCAGCCCAAATTCTTACGTCAGCCCTAACTCGAATCCAGCATTGGCTTACTCGATCATGTCTTCAGCTAAACGCACAGAAAACAGTCTGTATGTATTTCTCAAAAAAAAACTTTAATATTGCCCGCTGCAATGTATACTTTGGAGAGCAAGAACTGCAATTAGTTCAAGAGTTTAAATATCTTGGTGTTTTGTTAGATTCTACGCTGTCCTTTAAAAATCATGTTAAAATTATATCAAAAATAATTAGATTTAATGTGTCCAACTTCAACCAAATACGCAGGTCAATGACTGATCAAGCTGCTATGATGTTTTTACATAGTATGATCTTTTCGCACGTAAGCTACTGTATAACTAGTTGGTCTCTGACAGGTCTAACGATTCTTAAACCAATTGAAAGACTTTATAAAAAGGCACTGAAAATCCTTGATAAAAAACCATTTGGTTACCACCATTGTAATATCCTCTCCAAATATAATTTATTGAGCTTTGAACATTTCATAACATTTAAAAACTGTTGTCTAATTTATAAAAGCTTACATGGGTTGGCTCCACCACCCCTAACAAGATATTTTAAATACAGAACAAGTGCCTCGAGAACAACTCGGTCCATGAGCAGAGGCGACTGTGAGGTTCCTGTGAGGAAAACCTCCTTTGGTCAAAATGTCCTGTCCTATAAAGGCAGTGTCCAGTGGAACAAACTACCAACCACTGTGAGGGAGGCAATCAGCTTCAAATCATTTAAAAGTCACTTAAAGAAGTGGCTCAGATCAACACAAACCTGTCAACATAATCGATAACATTTTATGTAAAACGTACCTTAGGGCACCACAGCACTTTAGATAGGTATTTTAAAGAGAGAGAAAAAAAACTTAATGAAATTTTAGATTTTTATAAATCCGTAGCAATTAATGAATTAAGTCTTCCCCTGGGTTTGTGGAAGTGAACCGCCTTCGCTCCCATTTTCTGCCTCACCCTTCCCTGTCCTCCCTGTCCTCTGTCCTGTCCAGTCTTTTGTCATTGTATTTGCCTGAGATCCCTAATGTTCTTTGTACAGTATATTTGAATGTGTATCTTGTGGTCCCATTGTTCCTTGTCCTGCAGTCGTTCTGTTCCTGTACTGTCTTGTGACTTTGTTGTGTGTCATTGTTAAATGTTCAATGTGAAGTTTCACATCAGCCTGTCTAGGGACAACAGATGGAAATTAGCCTATGGCTAAAATCTGACATATTTACATATTTTATATGTTCATTAATATGTACTGTCCCTACTTAAATAAATAAATAAATAAATAAAAATAAATCTTATTACAGAAGTCAAACCTGAGTGTAATGCTCCATTGTGACTAGTGCTGATTTGCAATGGAGCGTGACAACATTCATAGTTTGTGGATCACATTTTCCTCTCATGTGCGCACTCATAACTGATAGATCCCCAGGCTTCCAAGGCTTGACATGGAGAACGCAGCGCTGGGTGAGTAGTAGTAATCATTGACTTTTCAATAAGGCTGGGTATCATGAAACGTTACCAGTAAGGTATCCGTGAAAAGTTTAGGTATCACTCGAAAAAAATATTTGGAAACTTTACTTTATTAAGACCGAGTAAAATCCAGTCATACAATTCAACTGATGGTATTAACATATGAGCTTATTGAAACCTGTCTGTTATCTTTGTGTTGCAGATCTCTCATATTTCAATAGTTTATTGTGACCAATGTGGATCCATAGGTGTGGACAGAGATCGTAGAGTGAGAGTATGGGGACCACACACTGGTTTTGGACAGAGGCACACTTCCACAGTGTCCTTAAACTCAGCAGGAGCAGCTTCTGTAGCGCTCTGATTAGAAAACAGACTTAATTTCACCTGCTGCTGGACACTTACAAGGACACACCAGCACTCCCCCGCAGAGCCCATCTCCACAAAGGACAATAGGAAAACGTGACCTCGCGCTCAGACAACTATTTTATTATTATTTTGTTTCACTTTATTTGAAAAAAAGTTCCACTTAACTAAACCCTTGCAAGACTTTTACAGATATATTCATCTATGCAGTGGACCGACTGTAGCAGACCAAAGCAGAGATATGGGCTCTGGAGAGTAAACAGCCATCATTAATAGCTCTGTGGGTGAGCGAGTACACTCACCACTGTCATTCCTGCTTTCCCCTCCACATTTTGCCACATTTTGGGTGTGTTTCTAGCCCCTCACTGGTCATCACACCACCCCTTATCCAGTGGGCCCACTGCGTTTGACCTGCTGAGTCCTGAGCGCGTATACAGGCAGATGGTGAGGGCAATGACTGTGCGAGTGCTGGGCAGAGGCACTGAAGGAGCGCTCTCTGCAGGAGCCCTCAGCTGAACACAAGAATCTGCAATGCAAAGCGCCCACCTGTGTCTTTGCTCATATTAATTTGACAGACTAAAAGACAGGCTAGTCTTGACAGAGTAATATTTTGTCCCCAATTTTACTGTCTTTTGTCTTTTAGATTTGGATCATAAACCTGCAGACTGGGCTACCTATGGATACCCCGAATCTTTAATCTTTGCCTGCCGGGTCTTTCCTCAGAAGCTGATTTCTGCTAATTTTCAACAATCTTCGCTGTCCCACAGTGAATGTCTGATGATAACCACATGCTATGTACCCAACCAATGCCTCTACTTTCATCAAAAAAGTATACTGTACAGTCCCATCCACTCCCGATCACGTGTTGGGGTCCAATATAAAAAATCCCATGTATTTTAAGCATTGACTTTTCGAAAAAGTCAACTATTAAGAGTTCAACATCACGGCGCCGGCTAATCAGCTATGTGCTAACTCACGGACATGAAACATACAAGGTAAAATTGAAGATTTATCTAAAACATTATAAACTGCAAAAGTAATTTCGGCGTATTTTCACATATTGTTTGTTTCTAGCTAGCCCAGAGCTGATTAGTCGGCATCGTGCCATTAAACTCTTAATAATTGAGTGGGTGAGGATGTGGAACTCTATTGGCAAATGAACATCATAGTGTTTTAGTAGAGTAGCTCTCCACCCGTCCACTGGGGGTGCTCTCTATGAAAACCCCAGTTCCACAGTGCTCTTCCTCTAGCCCTTGCACTTTCTTTGCTTTGGTCATAATGGTATTGCTTTGGTTCCGGGGAGAGCATGCCGACAGCAGCTGTGGATTTGATGTGTGTGGCCCAATGGTCCAGTGTTGTGCTGAGCGTTTGCCCTGTTAACGGACGTAGGACGTGGTACGTTTCCCATGTCACTGATATAGCACTAGGTTAGAATTCAGGCCAACCAAAATTAACCAAATCTTCCCCTAGGTTCTGCACTGTTCGAGGCCGTTCCCAGTAGGTCCACCACGGCTTCCTTGCATCGCCTCATTATCTGCCACGTGCTTGGTTTTCATGTTCAGGCATTGTGTGCAGCCAAATGGACTTCTGTTTTTCTGTGACTGAACACTTTGTTGAAACAAAATTGGAAAAAAACTTTTAACTTAAACTATAAACTACTGAGTTACTATAAACTACTAATTTGGAATCGTCCTTTCTGTTTCTCAACCTACTTACATGTGTCTTAATTTCTGTTGCTGGAAAACGTGAGGTTAAGCAAGGATCACTACACTAGTTTTCATCAAAATAGTCCTTTTTAGGCAAAAGTGGAGAAAATCACACTTTTATAAAACAATTCTTTAAAGCAACATATAATGTTTTGAAGTAAGTAAAACATCCTAAAAATTTGCTGGTAAGTGTAGGCATCTCAGGTAAGACCGATTTGAAAAGTATTCAATTTGACAGTCTTCTGACTGTACAACCCTGCAAATGGATTTTTGCCATGTTTTGTAATCTTTAATCAGATAAATAGTACAACATGCTTTCTTCCCACAGGCCACGCTAGTGACGTTCGGTCACCAAAAACCCTGGTTATTTAAGTCCACAATCAAATGCATAACCGGAGTTTTCCAAAAATCTGCAATATAGCTGGAGGTTTAAGAAACCTTTGTTTTTAATGACAGAAATATTCACTTTGACGTGGATGACAGGCTGAACTGTAGGAACATGTCTTTGTTTTGAAGGATATCCGGCTACTTGTGAAGGGCTGTGAAGGCCACGGCAAAACCTTCAAACTGCACCTCTTGATGTTGTCCATAGTGGATTTTAAGGTGCGATATGAGGCTTGATATTTATGATCATTAACCATTTGGATGAGAACAAATGTGGACAAATGTTGCCTTCCAGGTTGACCAGGCACTGGGTTGTGTTGTGTCTGCCAGTGGAAAAACCCCATTAGGAGAGTTAGCTGTGTCTTGTTGAAATAAACAAATATTTAACCAGTATGTGGTAGAAAACATGCGCTGTTGGTTCATTAGGCTACTTGCAAGTAATAAACCAACAGCTGCGTTTTTAGCATGTTGTAAGTTGCAACATGCTAAAAACTTTACTGAGAATAATAATTCTTCACTGGAAGAGACTTCTCTGTTTATAAGTATTTTATCCTAACGTCAAATAGTTTAATTTAACGTTAACAAATGTTACAAATGTTTATGAAACACACTTGCCTTGACGTATTTCAACTTTTCTTCTGTTTGTAAATCTAATTTCTTTTAATATACTTCAATATGTGTAAAATAGTGAGGAATTGAGAATATAAGCCGCATCAACTAAATTTAAAAAGAAAAAAAAATTACACTGTATATTGGCCACACTTGTCTGTAAGCTGCAGGTGTCCATGAGATGTTTACACAGAAAGATGGTGTTTTACTGCAGTAAAACTGAAGGATCACATGGCTCATATCATCATATGCATTTCTTCCTCGGCGCATTATCTCTTCTACCTGCCTGTCTCACTCTTGCGTTTCCTGCCAGAGCACCCGTCAAAATCTATATAGTATCTGCGTCGCTGTTTAGGCCGCAGGGTTCAAAGTGTGTAAAAAATAGCAGCTTACAGTCTGGAAATCACTGTATACTAATCTCTTGGGGAAATAATATTTTGAATTTTGCAAATGAGAATGAGCATTTTTATTTCTGAAGAAGAATAAATGTATTTATGATAAATCAATGATGTTTCCAGATGACTCCAAAATGAAGGATTATTAAATTTTTATTCAGAATTTAAATGTTCCTTTTTTTTTTCTTCTTTTTTTTTTTACATTTCTTTACATTTGAATGTAGCTAATTAAGTGAAGTTATACTTTATTAATCTCTGAAGAGAAATTAGTAATTGGGCTGTCCATTCCCTCAGCACTAAATTGAACTTTAGCTCAGAGTTATTAGCCCTGGCATCATCACCGCTATGATTTCCAGATGCATTTCCTGGCTGTCAGTCACAACTTTAAATACAGAGCTGTTACTGGAAGTCCCACAATGGCTCTAGTATACCTCTTTGCACATGTGCCATATGGACACATCAATGTTTTCTTCAGCTCTTGGCCTTTGTGCCTGTCCCTATGGGACAATGAAGTAGAATCACATGAACGGGCTTCTGGCAGAGCTCAGTGCATTGCTGAGTCATGAACGTTTGTGGAAAACTTTAGCCCTGTCAGTACAGTCAAAAACATCTACAAAGACTGTCTTCTCATGACCCACTTCTCATGTCTTCAGCCACACAACGTTTAAGGTGTAGCATTTTGAACCAAAGGCCGTGTGTGTCTGCACAAATAGATGTGGTATGTTTCCATTGGACTAACTCCCTTCAGCACATCAGAATGTTTCAATTTAAAATATGAGCCAGGGACCTCTCAGGGTCAGTAAAAGCAGGCCCCACAGGTCAAAGGTGAGCATGATCTTGTTTGTGGAGCCTTGTTCACCTCGTGGCTGAGCCAGTAGTGACATCTGATCTCCAGTGGGACTGAGCGCAGTATAAATAGTGTCGTGTTGTTTCTGGAGTCATGTGTGAAGTAAATGAGTCCCTATGGAGTCCCAGTCTGTCCCAAAATATACTGTTCTCGCACACCGTGTCTTCACTAAACTGCAAATTATTGGGAGTTGCTCAATTCTATTCACTGCCACTCCAGACACTGCAGAGTTGGTCTAATAATCAAGGTCTAATCTATATTAAGCATACAATTGAATGAATAAAGCAAAACACAACTTCTACATTGTTTCTAACTGTTGTTAACAAGGCGTTCAGCATTTACTAGAACAACTGTTTGATTTGACATTTTTGCACAATAAAGCTACTTTCCCTGTCGACTTATGCCCATGTGGAGCAGTGGCCTATTGTTCTCAACACTGCATTATGGGCTGTTGAAAAGCGAGGCAGTCTGATCTTTGTTTTACTACTGGGATGTTCACTAATGTAACTTTCCAATTGCCCTCTTCAGCACTTTTCAAGCATAGTGTGCAATAACTGAATCCTGCCAATATGGGCTTTGAGAAAGACTTGTACTACATCATATTGACAGCATATGACTTCTGTAGTAGAGCCATGCATCATCTTTTCTGCATTTCAAAAGATTTTGTTGAAACGACCTATTTGATTCTACAGTTTGATTCTGTTGTTGTGAATTATTATTCAAAGAAAGTTGAACAAAAAGGCTTACACCTCCGAATCCACACAAACTGAACTGTTTGTACCACTGTAACATATCCCCAAGCAAAAGAGTCCCCAATCAGAGCATCTTACAGAAAAAGGTTGGGTGCTCTGCATTGTTGTTGACCCTGATTCCCAATGGCGTATAGGGACACGGTCAATGAAGTGGACTATGGAGAAAGGACCCTAGCAATTGAGAAACAGACCTTATTAGGGTCAACTATGTTAAACCCCCTTTTCTTCAGAATTTGAATGTTTTTTGTGCTATAGCTGTGTTATTTCTTTGAGAAGAAGAAAAACAGATTCATATTTTTGAAAGAGAGCATCTTGAAGCATGTTATAAAAGGAGAGTGCTTGGAGTGAGACATGGGAGCAGGAGCTGTGTGTCTTGGCCTCTTCCAGTCAAATGCTGTGTGAGCTGCAGAGAAAATGTGGCGTTAGTATAAATGAGAGGTTTTAGCGGCACGGTCCAGTGTCACAAGCTCAGGGCCTGCTTAACCGCAGTAGGTTTAATCACATCTGTAGATCTGTAAGTACATTAAAGCATGAACTAACAAGCGCGGAGAAAGTGTGGCAGTGGGAGGATTCACTCAAAAGGATTAATTGAGTCTAAATGGCTGCAGTAAGATAAGAAGGGTTTGTGAACAAGGCCAAATGAGTCGGTTTGATCCAACATCCTGGACCGCTCTGTGCTTTGTGTTGAGAGTGAGAGACCGTCTAACCAGAGCAGAGAGGGACTCTAATGGTAAACACAAGCTTCCTCCAGGTACTCCAGTTTCCCTTACCATTAAACATGTACACTAGGGTTGCCTTTGGCACCAGGACAGCCCTGAAAAAGATATGTTGCATCTCAGTGAGACTTCTCAGTGAAACTTGGAGAATTTAATGATTAACCAGGAGCTGATAATAGAAGCTAAACTTTACTCAAATGTGTTAAAACTGTGCATCGCCATTTTAAGTTTGTTCATTTACATCTGGGCATAAAATGCAGTTGTGAATGTGTCAACAAAAGAATAAATAACAAAAGAAGTGTATTGTCTCTGGGGATACGGCTGGGGAGTGGCTGATTTCTTTATATTCGAACTTTACAGTATTCTCCCAGAGTTATTCAGTAAAATCGGTATAGTTCTTTTCTCAATCTGTGACAGTGAGGTAGAGGGAGCCTTCATCACTAATGAGTTTGAAAAATGGGACATTGTGCAGAAAAAGTAGCTGACATCCTGTGTGTGCCATCAAGCTGCTGTCCCTCAAGTGTCTGTACAGATCCAAGCAGGTCACAAAAGTCGATGTCTCGCTCATTCTATATATACAGTGGCGTGCACAGACATTTTGAGGGGCAGGTGCTCAACCAAGACCACAGGGCACAACCCCCCACCCCCCCAAAAAAAGACAAAAAGTGATTTTTCTGTAATTAGTGACAATAACAGACCATTGATTAACACAGCAACATGAAATGTCCAACTATGTGGACCTAATAGTAAACTACATAGGCTTTAAAGGACAATGTAGGACTATCACAATACTCTGCACTTAAAGGCACACTGCGTAACATTTTGGACTATATTGTTGTAGCAAAACAAAACATGCTCCTAATGACCAGCTCGGACACAGAAAATGCTGCTACTGCCGTGTGTAAGAAAAGAATGGATTTGAATGTGAAACTAACCTGTTTAAATCTCAAATTCTACTGCCTTTAGTCACACCTCCATGGAGACTCCCAGTAAAGTTTACAGCCATATCTTAGGCGGGGTGAGCCTCATAGATGTTTGTTTGTACAATTCTGAGGTATTTTTCAATGATGAAAATAATGGTCATAAAGTAAATGCTTGTATTTCAATTTTATTTATTGGGTAAAATTCTACACGGTGTGGCTTTAAAGGAATAGGCCACCGTTTTTACATACTAAAATATGTTCTTACCTCACTTTAGTCGAGTTAATATATCCCCGTCTGGTCTTTGTCCGTGCGCTCTGTCAGGCAAACGGAGCACATACGCAGCCTCTCCCACATGTCACATAGCTCCGAAAAAGCTCACGATAGAAGCTACCAAGCTCTTCCACGTGTTCCCTATTTAAATAAAGTTACGTGAAGTGTTTTCATGCGAAGTATATTTACACAGAAATGTAACGTGTCGATTTTATAAGCAAATAAAGAGGGGGACTATATTGTGAGGCGTAATGATACGAGGAGCAAAACGTCCGCGCAGTAACTCCTAAAGGTTATTGACGGAAGTGAGCGGGGGAAGTCTTTAGGAGTTACTGCGCGGACGCTGTGCTCCTCGTATCACTACGCCTCACAATATAGTCCCCCTTTTTATTTGCTTATAAAATCGACACGTTACATTTCTGTGTAAATATACTTCGCATGAAAACACTTCACGTAACTTTATTTAAATAGGGAACACGTGGAAGAGCTTGGTAGCTTCTATCGTGAGCTTTTTCGGAGCTATGTGACATGTGGGAGAGGCTGCGTATGTGCTCCGTTTGCCTGGCAGAGCGCACGGACAAAGACCAGACGGGGATATATTAACTTGGCTAAAGTGAGGTAAGAACATATCTCAGTATGTAAAAACGGTGGCCTATTCCTTTAAGTCTAGCACAAATAAATGATGCAAAGGTACTATAGCCTACACTTAAAGGAATAGGCCACCGTTTTTACATACTAAGATATGTTCTTACCTCACTTTAGACGTGTTAATATATCCCCGTCTGGTCTTTGTCCGTGCGCTCTGCCAGGCAAACGGAGCACATACGCAGCCTCTCCCACATGTCATATAGCTCCAAAAAAGCTCACGATAGAAGCTACCAAGCTCTTCCACGTGTTCCCTATTTAAATAAAGTTACGTGAAGTGTTTTCATGCGAAGTATATTTACCCAGAAATGTAGCATGTCGATTTTATAAGCAAATAAAAAGGGGGACTATATTGTGAGGCGTAATGATACGAGGAGTAAAACGTCCGCGCAGTAACTCCTAAAGGTTATTGACGGAAGTGAGCGGGGGAAGTCTTTAGGAGTTACTGCGCGGACGTTTTACTCCTCGTATCATTACGCCTCACAATATAGTCCCCCTTTTTATCTGCTTATAAAATCGACATGCTACATTTCTGGGTAAATATACTTCGCATGAAAACACTTCACGTAACTTTATTTAAATAGGGAACACGTGGAAGAGCTTGGTAGCTTCTATCGTGAGCTTTTTTGGAGCTATATGACATGTGGGAGAGGCTGCGTATGTGCTCCGTTTGCCTGGCAGAGCGCACGGACAAAGACCAGACGGGGATATATTAACACGTCTAAAGTGAGGTAAGAACATATCTTAGTATGTAAAAACGGTGGCCTATTCCTTTAAAATAGGGATGGCCGATATATCGGCGCCGCCGATATTATCGGCCGATATTTGTCATTTTTTCGCATATCGGTATCGGTCCGATATTGGGAAATATCGGCTGATATTTTTTTTTTCTTTTAATTATTTACTGCACCGTATTGTCGTAGCGCACCTGAATGCAGCAGCAGTGTAGACGGGCTAAACTGACCTGACTGGGGCAACAGTTTATTCAAATTATCTTAAATAATCAGTGGCTCCTAAAAATAAAGAACCTCCAGCATAAATTCACACGTCTACAGAAAAAAAATATGTTTTTACTAAGTTTAAACAAAGTGGAGCGGACACTTGGACACCACAGAGATGCAAGAGCCACAAGTTGCTGCTGCAAAAAACAGGACTAAAACTGCCTCCATGGACATTATTCTGAGTCAGGATTAACAGGAATCATTTTCTGATGGATTATTTGTCGCTTCATCTGAGTGGTGAGTGTTGCAAAAGTTTCTCCATCTTGACGCCAGATTTATTACTTTTTTGTTAGCGCTAGCATAGCTTCTAGCAGGCTAAAGGCTACGACACGTAAACATGACCTTTCTGTCATCATGTAGGTCTAACTACAGTGATGATAATGTCTGTATTCACGTTTACTGCGCCCACTTTTGTCATGTTAATGACCCTGAAAACGAGGTGTTGTATCCGCATTTTCGCGCATATTTAATTAGACGCTTTTGCGATCGTTTGCGCATTTATCATTGAAAACAAAGCAGTTCAAAGCTCATGCTAATCTTGTAAATCTACTGTTTGCCTTTTGCCAGCTCTAAACCAACTCTAAATCTTCAGTCTGGCCTCATTAGTTCAGTATAAGGTGCTGTTAAAGTGACTATTTTTTGCAATTCCAAAGCTTCATACAGAGCAGTGTATCCACAGACAAGTTTATCAGATTTGTTTAAAGTTAAAACATGTAACTTAAATAACATGGTAGGCTACATGTTTAAGTAAAAAATACAATCAATAGTAGCCTAGCATATTCCCAGTGTCACTGTTTCCCATTAATAGAGGACTTGGGTGAAAGTATAATAATAAGTAGGTCTGAGTAAATGTTTAGCCAAAATCCAAATGACATTTCACTCCAACATTGCATTTGGTCTTTTTAATATTTTTCTAATAAAAGGGATTGTTTGTTTTATCCTGGTGTGTGAGATGTGTCCCAGGCATAAGCATAGGACATTCCAATAAAGGAGCAATTTGCAAACTTTACCACATTTGAGCCTTTCTGTTGATTTTTAACGTTGAAATAAATATCGGCAAATATCGGATATCGGCCACAGCAGCGAGGCAAATATCGGATATCGATATCGGCAGCAAATTTTCATATCGGACCATCCCTACTTTAAAACATCTGGTTTGTCAATATCATGACATGGATATTTTTGTCCATGTCAAAAATATCTTAAATAACAATAATCCACTGGGCTGTTCATGTTCCTGTGCTCCTCCCACAGACAACAGTGTTCAGAACCCAGGCACCTCCTCACCTCCTCTCCCCTCTGTCTCCTCAGCTCAGCTCACACTGCTCTGACCCTGGTCTACGCTCAGCCCTGACTTAGTCTGAGTAATACAGCTCATTTTCAGAACATTTTATAGCGCGACAAAACAGAACCGCCAAAGTTACTGACTTCTTACCGCGGACTTTTGTTTCCTTCCCCTTAATAACCCAATCATGTCGCGCTGGCTCGTTCATAAAGTTACCGAATTTACTCAGTTTACTTTACTCCCGCGTCTCCCTAAGATGGGCTGTACCATTTTCTCAAACGGGGGAAACACGGGGACCGCACAGCTGCCCTTTATTGATCAGGAGCGTCAGCGCCGCCGCGGCTCGAGAAGCAGAGGAGGAATGAAGCGCGATTTGAAGTTGTTGAACATTAAAACTGTATTTTCAGCACATGTTGGCTTAATAGGGCAAATATCTAAGAACAATAAAATAAATAATACTTTTAAAAAAACAGGTCTTGAGAAGGGCACTTAAAGGGCACAGGGCAGAGGGGCACCACCTGGGGTCTACCTGTGCACGTTCCTGTATATATATATATATATATATATATATATATATATATATTATAGAAAACGCTATCTCAATGGCCGCCGCCTGGGCGCCGCCATGTTTATTTCCCATACCGACTTTGAAGCTAAGCAGGGACGGGCCTGGTTAGGACTGGGATGGGAGACCGTTTGGGAACACCAGGAAGCCTGGCGACAGTACTGAGTGTGTGCGTGGTTCGTGCTGCCGTGCGTGTGCGCGCATCCAAACCGGGCGGTGTGTGCGTATGTGTGTGTGTGTGCGCGCGCGCGCGCGTATGTGTGCGCGCGCATCCAAACAGGGCGATGTGTGTCATCTCACTCACCGCTAACCTGCAGCTGTAGACGCTCCGCACAGGTACATGCGTAAGATCCAATCCTGACCGTATTCCGTCTCCAAAGCTTTGTCTCCGAAAAAAAATACACGCAAAACATTGCCCAAAACCTGCTCAAACACGAGCCTCTAATCAAACGCACTGCTCCGACTGATTTATCCTCCGTGTGAGTCAAAGCGAAAATGAAACTAACACTTAACGAGCGCATGGCCTGCACTGCGTAGTTTTTTTCTTTTCTTTTTTTCCTTTGCTGCTTTACCATTTCTTTTCTATTTTGCTTTCACGTATTGTGAGCCCAGAGCTACATTTTATTCTAAAGCAGCTTTATATAACTTTATTGTAAGGTTATAAATACTGTCTAACAACGATCATTAGGCTATGTCATTTCAAAACCCACTTCTTATTTTTTTGATTGTACACGACCGTGATGCACCAAACCACGGGTCCTGCACCGTGAACCAAACCGTTAGAGCTGAACCCCTAATATTTATCCATAATTATTCCACTGTCTCTTGATTTCTGTTCCCTGAGTTTAGTGAACATATTGTTGTTGTAGTTTATAAGACAGGAGTACGGGTGCATCAAATACTCCAATTGCAGTTTGTTTGAAATTAGTTTTAGCATTCATTATTTTACACATTTGTAGTGGCCATAGTTTTTGGAATGGGTTGGGAACCACTGGTCTACAGCTGAACTGTGTGACGGGTTGGACATTTCTTTGTAATCACTCATCATCTCAGAATATCAAATGTGGAGACTAGCGAGGCCCGGGTCTCAGCTAGTATATATATATATATATATATATATATATATATATATATATATATACATACATATACACACACACACACACAGAAAATAAGCAACAAAAAACAATCAAGATAATCAAGAGTCTTGAAGCTCGTGGGATTAAAGGCATTTCAGGTTTGTTTGTGTATTTTTCACTCTTCTTGGAGCATGGCTTGGGTGTCTGAGCTTGAAGCCTGGGTCATGAAGGTGTTTAGAGGAGAAGAGCTGTCCTTTAGGACGTTATGGAGGGTGTACAGTGTGGCCTCGTCCACTCAGAGTTGGGAGAGGATGAGGGTTGGATGCCAGTGATCCTGCTCACCTGGCACTGATGAAATGCATAGATGCATAGATGAGTTGTCGACATGAATATGATTAAGAGTGATTATATCATAATTACTTGGTAACATATGCATAGTGAACGCTCACACCTTCCACAGTGTCTGCCTGAGCCGGTGAGAGGCAGCTGGTGTGCATAGAATAGACACATATGGATAGATTGACAGAAATTGTAATCTAGGTCAAGACAGACAAATGAAAAACAGAAAATAGTACCCTGTATGAGTACTGAAAGAGCAGTCTGATCAATAAGAATAAAAATGGGGTGGTCAAGGTTGACAGACGCACCATTCCCCTCACAGCAAAGTGGACAGTGATGAATGATGCTGAGAGGTCTGAGGTAAAGTCTTTGTGCAACCTAGTCAACAGACTGATGCCAAAAGTCCAGCTGAACATCCCCAATGACTAAAGTCATGACTGAGCTGCAGTTTTTAAAGAAGGGCGCTCAAAAGTCGTTCCTACAGAATGTTTTCCATCGCCAATGGGTCCATTCCCTGTATAACTAACCAGAGTTGTTTAAAAAAGTAATACCATCAGCGCAATAAATTACATTTTCATACTGTATAGAAGTAAATGTAGTGACCTGATTATGAATTGGTGAAAATACTTAAGTACTTACTTACAAATACTTCAAGCATTACTAAGTCATGCCCCTAGAGGCCATAAATGCCACTTCAGGTGTCGTAGCATGTTGCAATTTTTTACTTATTAATTGTCTGTGAGAGTAAATTGTACGCTTATAAAGGTCTATCTATCTATCTATCTATCTATCTATCTATCTTACAGAAAAGACAAAGGGAGAGAAGGATATTGTACATCCAATTACACAATGGAGATTTTTTTTTTACTCAAACTTAGCTGTAAATACTGTTTAAGTGGCAGTTAGCTTTGCCCTCTTAGCCTGTTAGCTTTTTTGTGGTTCCATTAGTGTGTATTGGTGGCTCCTACCCGTAGGCAGCAAAGTTGCAATTGCGGTTTTCTGGCCTGAGACACCAGGGGGAGATAAAAGAGCTCCCAATCATCCCATTAACATACCCTCAGAGGGACTACGGAAAGGATATATTAAGGTAAACAAGTTACTGAGTACTGCTTTAAGAATAACATTTTTGGTTATAGATGTGCTCACTGTTGGCTAACTACAACTTTGACTCAAGGTGAAGTGCTGATTCTGTACTTCAAAATATATAATAAATATATTTGAAAACTACTCGTCTCTTGTACGCTCTTATTGCACATAAATGAGAACATTTTCTTCGAGGTTTTATTTGGCCAGGTCAATGTAAGATAAAGAACACACATAAGACTCATGCATGTAAACCAAGACGGATTGCCTCCGTTGGCATATGAATCCATAGCCCCACATTGTTACTCACAAACACACCCAGTTATACACCAGTGCACACAGACACACAAGGTGATCAGATTTGCCCAAGGACTGGCTGGAGCTGGGGTCTAACCGTCTTACTGTCTGTCCCTTTATGTCAGAGTACAGATGCTTTACCATTTAGCCACTGCCTCTCTACACCTTATATTCCCACAGTCTCCCATGCTGGAAGTAACCAGACCCAACCTCGCTTAGTTTTGGACATCTGACAGTAAAGTAAAGTCTTTTTTTGATAAACAAATAAACACACATACATTTGTCCTGTTAAACACCTTACACTATTATGGGCTGCAGTAAGAGCCAGTGTTGCTAACTGCCGTGTGACCGCAGAACCGTTCTCACTTTAATGAAGAGTCTCATAAAATCCGACAAATCGTAAAATCCTTGGAGCAGCGTTTTAAGACTTCCGTTTGATGACCGGGGGCTAGTGAAAGGGTCTCCAGCCACACCTGCTGTCTCCTGGCACCTCCTCACCTTGGCATGGCTGGGTCATTAATGCTTCACATGCCTCACTTTATGTCCAAGCCTGATACATGTCAAGCAAATACTTCTAACTCTGTGTCTAATGCATTCATTGGTTTATCCGGACACCTTCACTGGACTCATTCATTTATGTCTTGCATTGCTTCCACCATAATGCCATGTGTTATATATCCAAAGTGACAAAACGTGACATGACTGCCTCGTAAAGATTAGTTTTTATGAGTGTCAAACAGGTGTGGGAAGTTTCTTCTTCTCATTCTGCTCACATCTGTCACGTGGTCTGGGGTACTAGCTCCTAAACACTGTAGTTATGATTGTGCAGCGCGCTGATGGATTTGCAAAGCCCCTCTTCTCTCCTCCACCTCCCTCATCTTCAGCGGGTTATTGCAGTTACACCGAGGTACTAAGGCTCTATATGTCTGTGTCTGCATCCTCCATCCGTCATGAAGCCCAGGTTCCTGCGCACTCATCCTCCTCGCTCGGACGTAGACTGCCCAATTCAGAGGGAGATCTCAGAGGCTGTGACTGTTTATTGGAGAGCTGTGAATGGGGCATCATCAAAGTTTCAAAAGGATACAAACACACCGTATTCCAAATTTATACTGTAAATGATTATGCAAATTGTATTTCAGGGTTGAAAAGGTAAAAAACAAAAAAGTTTTTCAATTAAACTCATGGATGGTATTGTGTCTCAGGGCTCTTTGAATCACTGACATCAATCTCAGACGCCTGGGATGATTAGTTGTCAGGTAAGCTCAGTTAAGGGAAAAACTACTGAAAAAGAACATTCACCATTATTAAAGGGACTATACGGAGTTTAAAATGTTCAAATTATGTATTTTCCTTCCCCTACATGTTCCAGCAATGTCCTGATGTGTACAATGAGCCCAGACCTGTTCACCACAACTGCCTCTAATATCCTGCACTGTCACTCAAAAAGTTGTTACTCCGGGTCCGAATTGCCGTCATGCACGAGCTTAACATAGAAGCTGCAGTTCCATGTATGACCTGAGGTGGCAGTAGTGAGTATAAAATGGCCAACTTGCATCTAGCACCTTTAAAGAGGGGGTATTATGCTTTTTTCAATCACATAGCACCAGTCTATAGCACACTACAATGATGACGAAACCTTCTGCAAATGCAGTAAATTAGAATAACTGCCTTGTATAAAATTGCTCTTTCAAAATGGCTGTAGCGAATGTCTTGAAATAGGCCTCTGTCTCTTTAAGAACCTCTGACCCTTTCCGACACGCCCCCTCCACACGCTGTCTGTGGCATCAGTGTGGAGGGGGTTCTGCTGAGGAGCAGTGGTTGGTTACTCGGCTGGTGACGAAAGCTCGGAGGACGGACGGAGCTCCAGGAGGTGGAGGCGTTCCTAGGAGGACTCAGGCAAACCTATCCCTAAAATGGCTGCCATCAGAGTTTTTACAGATTACTCAAAAATACGTGAATGTGCCAAGGCAACACTTCAGGCATGTTTTTAATGAGGGAATGACAAAATAACATGATGTAAAGCTTGAAAAAGTCGATTTTGCGTAATACCCCCCCTTTAAGCAGACCATCATTTTCAAGCAATAAGGGAAAGAAAAATGATCTCTCTGCTGATGAAAAGTGTAGTTGAATGCCCTGTCTAGGTATGAAAACCTTTGATATTTCATGAAATGTTAAGTTTAATTATACAATAAGGACGATTTCTGCCAGACAAATTCATCAGATTAAGAGAACAGGTATTTGAAGCTGCTGGTGCCTCTGGAGTCTCCCGAACATCAAGGTGTAGGACCCTCCTGAGACTTTCAGTTGTGCATAAACCTTCTTGGCTTCCCCAATATGTTAATTGAATGCTCATGAACAGAAACAGCGGCAGTGGCTCAGAAATAAATGGCCCACCATGTCCCAATAAGGCTGCGATGTCAGTAAGGAGGGGGCAAAGTCATGTTTTGGCCTGGAATCATGGGCAGAGAGCTGGTCGGCCCCTTTAAGATCCCTGAAATTACCTCTGAAAAAGATGTGGAGATTCTGACTAACCACTTTTTTTTATGGTACAAAAAAAACTGTGCTTTCCCTAACAAGATCATCTTCATGCATGACAATGCACCATGTCATACTGTAAAGAATACCTCTGCATCATTGGCTGCTATGGGCCTAAAAGGAGAGAAGCTCATGATGTCATTTGAGTTGACAGTTGAGAAAATCAGACCAAAATGTCATTTGCGTAATAATTTGGAACGCGGTGTAGTAAGTAAGTAAGTAAGTGCTTTATTTGTCATTGTACAAGCGTACAATGAAATAGTGTTCAGGTGTTAGTCCTGAGCCGCAGCGACGGAGCCGTGCTGCACCCGGAGGAAACCTAGCTGGCTGCCTTCAGTCTCCTCTGATCCTCTGAAATGGTGCACTGCCTCCTGGATTTTGTCACTGTTTCAGAGCGTGCATGGTGTCCTGCACTGTACAAAAGTATCCTGTAAAACAATGTGGAATACAGAAACCACAACACATGCAATTCGCAGAAAAAGGCAGAAAATGCAGCTGTACCGAGAGAGAGGGAGGTTGCTGCCTGTTTACACATCGCCATTAGTGATCCTTATCATTACAATACAATGTAATGCAATGAGAACTGAGGCTGCAAGCATTTCAGAATGAGGTTGCAATGTCAACTTTTGCTCCTCAAACATTTAGTGCAGCAATGTAATGTGAAGGAAAAGCTTTCATCAGTACCTTGCTGTCACCTGTTGGTCAGTTGGTTGTGTGGATGAGTGGAATATTCCCAGCTGACAGAAACGACATCACCATCAGAGTGTACCTAACCCCCCATCCCCATACGAGACACTAATATTTCATATATTAACAGCAATCTCCACTGCTCTTCACAGCTGCGGTCTCCTTGAGCTGACTCTCACCCGCAGCATCAGCCGGGCGCGCTTCCACTCTGCAATGGATATTTATAGAAAACATAATTTGATTGCTATAAATTCATGAGTTGCCTGGCCTATATATTTACCATACTAATATCAGCAATATTACATCCCATGGCCTGGCAAGGAAAACATTTAGTCAAAGGAGCATCTCCACCTGAGCTGAAGGTGCCTTTCAGCCACTCACACTACAGGGAGGCCCCGTGATGCTTGTACACAGTGATGGCATGTGTGAATATCTATGATGATATCAAAATGTTCATTAACTCAAACAGATTTGTGATTCTTTCAAGGGTTTACCATTCCTCATTTTAGGTTTTCAAGTGTACTTGCAGTAACATAAAATCAAGTGTGTTCTGGATTTTGATCAAGCAAAAAAGAAAGTCAGAGTGGGTGTTTTCAATTTCCCACCCTATAATTTTTACAAACAAATGCGTAATTTACTATTCGATTTATGTATAAGGCACCAACACATAATGGAGGATGTGTGAAGATAAGTGAGTTTTTACCACCTTCCTACAGATGGAGGCGAGCAAGTGCGATCCTTCAGAGAACAGACAGACGCTGGGCTCATGTCTCACTCCAGCTCAGTGAGGGGCGAAAGGAGCCCCCGCACTGTCACGCCATGACAGTACCACTGTGAGACCAAACACAGGAGCCTGTGCTATAGGGCTGAGGTTTGTGACGTGTTGTGCTTGACGCACTTTAGGGAAAAAAGAAGCTTAGCCTACATTAACACAAATTTGTAGAATTGTCACATCATTTGTAACTTCAGTAACATTTATATTGTCAAGCCTCAGCTTCTTAGGGTCGACCAATTGTCATTTTACCAACAGGCAAATTGGCACACTTGTAGCCCGACAACAAATGAGTCACAGCGTAGTGAAGCAGTTCTGTGCGTGTCTGGGTGAGCTCACTGCAGCTCAATGCTCTCCGATCAGATCCTCCCAGACAAGCTCCTGTCTGGACACTGGCAAAGAACTGTGCTGCTCATGAATATGATTCAAATGTAAATGAGACTGACTGCTCATATTGCCTTTAATGATTTCTTTTATTGTTCCTTAAAATATGCCAGAAAATTCAAGTGTGAAGTGCTGTGTGAAGCGCGGCATGGCTCCAGCTCTCAGGAACAAATGTATTCTTTTGTGTTTCAACGCAGGGCTTCTGTGAAAGAAGAATCCATCCATATGAGTTATTCATAAAATGAATATGACTGATGGCTTCCTTACACCTCGCACCTAAAAGGTCACATACAGATTTACACAGTCACTTTTTCACCAGGCCATTCTGAATCAATAACATTGGCTTTAACTTTTATAACTCAGCTGGATATTCAGAATGCACCTCAGTGGTTCGTCTCATAATGAGTTCTGTGTCAGAAGTCTGAGGGGCAGAACAGAGGAGGCAGAAACAGGAGAGAAGAAGAAATTAACACACACATGGAGGGTCAGGGGCGAAATAAAGAGTGCAAGCACAAACATAGAATATGCTTTACTTGTGAACATGATGCACCTGCTTTATAATTTGAAATTGCCTAGTATAATGACCACAAATCGTATTTGTCAATGAAAGAACACTGCATGTCTAAAAAATGTCTCGATGACTAAGATGATCCACTTTGGTTCATACTACTCGTTTTCATGAGAGCAAACACTTGGTAAATGATCTTCTTTTAAACAAAACTGAACACTACATCATTTTTAGCCAAGAGTTTGTAATATCCCAAACTTATGAAAATTAGGAAGGTGGGTGAAGTATCATTTGGACCCATGGACAAATAGTCTTACTCCTGTCGCCCCACAACTTGGACCTAGTGTTCTCATGTGATTTCCCATTTGCCCAACGTTGTTTTGCTTCTGAGATCAGACTTGATGGGGCACTGCCCAGAGGTATGACTGGTAAGTGAAGTGCAGACAGCCCTGTTTCCTGTTTAAACTACCCATGTGAACAGTTTTAAAATATATTAACAGTATATATATATTGTGCCCGTAAATATCCATGGAGAGGCAGCTGATATGGACAAACAACACCTTGATGCTTGTGAAGAAGGCACAACAGACACTGTACTTCTTGAGGAATTTGGTGTGTAGACTGCATGTGATAACCCATTTGTGCCAGACATTCATTCTCTCCTCCTCATCTACACCACTCTTTATCAGTGGGCCTATATCCCTGGAACAGCTCTCCCACAGTCGCTGCGTCTCGTCAGTTTCTCTCTGCACAATTAAAGTCTTACTAACACCACATCTTTAAACACAGAAGATGAGAAAGGAGCCGGAGTGCGATGGGCTGCCGATAAAGTCCTGGAAAATGAAAGGCAGGTAATGAAGTAATCTGTGCTCGCTTCTCTCTCTGTCTCTCTCTCGCGCGCACACACACACAGATAGAAAGACGGACAGATGAAGTTTTCTGCCATCTGAAAAGTAATAATATTGGAGTAAATGACTTGTGTGCATGTGGCCGGCTCAAGGGCGGCGGTGCTAAAAGGTGGTTATATAGGCTGAGCGGAGCTGCGGTGACTTGAGCTGTAATAGCGTGTTGCGGCGCTCACTGATAAGCTCATTGGTATGCTTAGAGTGACATAGACTTGTCAATGCACAGTGAGCGGTTGAAGGTTCAATTCCCCAGCTGTGAGAGTGAGCAGTGCAGATGAAGTGATTATTGTGTAAATACGTATGACCTTGCAATGTTATCCTCGAGATCTACAGAATTTTGGAAAAGGATCTAATCACAATTTTCCAACTAGACCTAGAGGTTTTGCGACTTATGCTATGACGATTGACTTCACTGCATTTCAAACGTGTCCAGGAACATTAATATTTGATGAAAGGCTGACACGTGAACTGCCAATTTATTACATTCTATTACCTGTAAGGATCTGAACATGGTTAACAGGTTCTAAACATAAACTTCATGAGGACACGATAGTTTGGTGTTTGCATAGGATTTTGTGCTGCCAATTTAATTTGCCACTTGTGATCATTCAAATTACAAACTCAAATTGAGCAGGAGCTGAATGACCACCAAGAGGTGAAAAACCAGCCAACGAAGAATTCAGAAAGGGACATTCTTACTGGTTGCTAATGGAGACATTTGTTGCTAATGGCTAAGAAAAATCTGACCTCACATAAACGGAGAACACCCCACCGTCTCTTTGCTGAGCAAGAAAACTGGAGATAAATATTTTTAAATGGCACAATGAGAGTAGTTCCTCTGGGGGTAATACAAGGGTTAATGGGATGATTAGGGGGTCTTTAATCTCCCCCTGGTGTCTCTGGCCAGAAAACCACAATTGTAACTTCAGTGCTTCCAGGTCGGAGCCACCAATGCACACTAATGGAATGACAAAGAAGAAGCTAAATGGGGGCGAGCGCCACTTAAAAAAATGATCTTCATTGTGTAATTGGATGTACAATATCCCTCTCTCCCTTTGTCTTTTCTGTCAGCATAGTATTTACTCTCATGGACAATTAATGAGTAAAAAAAAAAACCATGCTACGTCACCTGCAGTGGCGCCTATGGCCTCTAGGGGCATGAGTTAACTACTTTAAGTCCACAACTTTTTCTTCTCAATCAAAGCAGTTTACTGGGAACCGTTTTGGTACAGTAAGACACACAGAGTACTCACCAGAGAGTGAGAGTGCGTTTCTGAACAGCAATAGTTTCATGGCTTTGATGGAGCTGAAGGTGCTTGTGTTGCATGACGGTCACATAAGTCTAGAACAAACGGTACCAATAAATCCAGCTGTAAATGACTGAATGTGTTGGACTCAGTGACGGTCAGGCTGCACTGCGAGCATGAGGGGCATGGACGGCCTCCATAGGGCTTTGAAGTGCTGTGATGTACGACCCAAGCTCACAGGGACTCCCTGGGGCGCAGGTATTCCTCCTGAGACTGTCCTGTGTGAGCTGCCCACCTGCAGGCGGAGCCACAGGGGGCCACACCAGCTATTAGTGCTCCATCTGGTCTAACTACAAAGGCAAGTGGCTTCACTGAATGTTATCATTTATAAAACAGGCTTTTCACAGCAATCCGTTCAGAACAGTTTGGGAGAATGAACAAACACCTTTCACCTTTACAGTCCTGAGTGTGAAGGATACAGAGCTCGCAGACAGATTTAAGGCAATGGAGCCACAGTGTCCTCCGTCTGAGCCTTGGAGAGTAGACACATTCATAAAGACTGCTCTTATGCATTATGACAGTGTCCCTGTGTGAAGCTGCACTGTGCTCTGAAATGGGGCATGCAGAAGGAGACAGTGCACAACCGCATCAGCTCCAGGCACAGTGGGTGTGTTTTGTTTGTTTTTGGGACACAGGCGTTGATGTGTAGCAAATATAATTTTTTTTCTACTTTAGTTGACTTGACAGGGAAATAATGTGCATTCAGATGTGCTGCTTAACCTACTCATAAAACAGGTGCTCATTACTCATAAAGGTCTTTGACCAACAGGCACTTCAACTGGGAAGTTATGGGTCACACACTTTGTGCATGCGTAAATGTCACTATTCTATAATGAGCCGGCTCAGCATATTTTATGTGTGCTGATGCTGTACGTGTTTGTGGAACAAACAATCACATTTGCACTATAAGGTATACATTAAAAAACTGTTTTTTTTAGATACAATGTTATTATTTTTGGTTAAAGAGCACTGTTCTGTATTGTATTTCACAAGATTCTGTTTTATATAATTTGTTTCTGCAATGAGCCATTATTTGAATTGTGTCTCTATGATTTATGTTGTTAGTATTTTATTGATTAGGTATTGTCTTCAGGAAGTATAGGCACAAGGTTCACACACCTGGACATTCTTAGTGCTGAAACTTTTCTAAAATCCACCCATGTAAAGAATTCACTGTGAAGTCAAACTCCACACTGAATATGACTTCTGTTTACCCTGAAAAGAAACAACCTTAGTACAGGTACAGCATCACCACTCTATTTTGACATGTAATTCAACAATTCAGAGAGAGATGGAGTTGGTGCTCGTGCTTCACAACAAGAGGGTTCAATCCCTGGGCTGGAAGGAGCCCTGTGTGTAGTCTGTGGAGTCTGCCTGTGTAGGTTTCTCCGGGTGCTCCTGTTTCCTCTACCACTAAACTCATGTGTAATAGGCCAGAATGCGTGGAGTTTGTTTATGTGCATGAATGGTGGTGGTTGGAGGGTCTGTTGGCGCAGATGGTATGCAGTCATGATTCTGTTAGTCTGCCTTAAAGGGCAGCGTTGGCTACGTACAGCACGTAGCTTAACTGTGTGATTGAATACGATTCCCTACCCTGTGTGAAGCACTTTGGGTCACGAATGTCATGTGCAATGTACTATACAAATAAGATATTTTTCCATTCTTAAATTTGCATGAAAAGCCTGCATCTGACAGTGTGCAGCTTGGGTCTGGATCACTGCCCAGGGGCAGGATTTACAGTGGGAACAGTCTCTCTGTGCTACAAATAACCATCATCAGCCACTCCACACAGATCCATTTCCCGCTGATGTTTGTATCATTCAGGCTGGAGAATGCTTTATGGCTCTGAACTTCCATATGTGCTGCATTAAGGGTGCTCCGGCCTGTGTGTGGATGTAGACCAGGGGTGGCCAACCAGTCAGAGACCAAGAGCCGAAATTTTCAACCTTGATCCTGTGAAGAGCCACAAAGGCACCGACCATTAGTGAGATTACGGGGCGGTCATTTATTGTGATTAAATAGAATGTGACCGTTTTATTTAATCACAATAAACTATAACTTTATGCCTTTTTCTTTTCTTTTTTTTAATAATTGTGTTAGATTTAATGGTTTTACTCCTCAACAAGATTGAAATACATGTATATTAAATGACATTTTGTGTTTCCTGTTCTGACTGAGACAGAATTAGATTATTTTTTTATTTTTATTTTTTTTTTATGCTGGGGTGTGTTTGTATGTGGGGCCCTGCCCACGGAGCCCCCTTCTCTGATTCGCCCCTGGCCTGTGCGCTCAGTGCCTGCAGCTTCGTCCTGACTGGACTGTGCAGAGAACGCACTCTAGGCTGCACAAAGTTCATGAACTTTAATCAGGAGCCTCTGGAGGATCTGAGAGTCTGTTTTAAGTTGCATCTGCTACAGTTGTAGCACGTGTGAAAGAAAAGTCACGACTTTGCGTATTTCCGCGTTATGATGTCGCGCTTCGCATCATATGCTACATAAAAGCTCCGCTTTTTTCCATTTCCTCATTTTGATCTTTTTCTGTGAATATGTGGCCAAATTACATCAAATAAAGAGTAGCTGATCAGAAATCTCAAAAGCACAGAAGCTGATCCCAGTGCCACGATCTGCCTGCCTGTTGTTTAACCTAGGCCTACATCCCGCTGTGACTGAGGCTGCACGGGCACCTTTTACACGCTGCCTCGAAAAGGAGAGAGATACAGACTCTCATTCATGTAGAGATGGAAACAGCGTCTGTAGGACGATGGTTGGATTTTTGGTCAAAGACTGTTACAGTTTATGGGAAATATTTACCAATTATTTTGCAAAGAGCCGCATTGTATTAAACATATCCAATCATGCAAAGAGCCGCACTCTGATTGGCCAAGAGCCGCATGCGGCTCGAGAGCCGCGGGTTGGCCACCCCTGATGTAGACCTACACCTCACTGAAATTACTCTCATCATCACAGCTCACCTGTAAGAGCCAACCAGAAACCATTTGTTTAGTGACCAATAGGAAATGCATTCTGCTGCATGTACACAGTAATATTACAGTGCATAATGGCGTAAGCTCATCAGCTAGTGATCAGTACTGACATTTGCCATATAGGCCTGATGACACATTTTACAAACAGCATGAGCACGGAGCTCATGTGTGTCACCAGTTAAAGTTAATTGAAATCCCTCCACCTAAAGACCACAAATGTATGAACTGTGAGTGTTAGGATGTCATGTGAATGCAACCTTTTGGATAGTAAAATGATAACAGTAACATGTTAAAAACGTCCGTGCGTATCTTCACAGAACAACTTGAATGTGTATAAAGGAATTCATGAAAAACATGCATTGAAATTGAGCCTTGCATTTGAGACAAATGTATACAACTTAGAGGCTGAGCTTAGATATGTAATAACACTGTAACACTGTAATAACACTGTAATAAGAAAATGACTCGACTGTAGTGCATGTTCTCTCCTGTGCAAAAAGAACAGGACGGCCTTGCGACATTGAGTCCTTGAAGAGTGGTGGTTGCTGGTTCGCATGATTTAAATGAACAGCATCCTGCTGCGCCTGTCCCCGTTGTCAGTCAGAGTAAGTGGCACCTTTTTGTGTTTTCCGTGGCCATGGGGTGCCCTGTTTAACCAGTGAAGAATTGAAGATTGAGAATATTAAGAAAATATACAGCATAATTGCAGTCCCCTATGCAAGGATGAAGAGTGTGATGCATGCACTAACATGGAGTATAAATACCTAAAGTGAGTCCATATCCGCAATAGACTTTCCTCATTCTGCCCATGTTGTTGGCTGGTAATAGTTTCCTGCCCCCCTCGCACTAAAGCGTGGCCTGTGTGCTCCGGGATGGTAATTAAAGTGTGCCATGATTGGAAATATATCCGCACCCTGCATATCATTTTAATGCCAGGGTCCTAATATGCCAAGATACTGGCTGTAATTGGATTTTGATTGGTTCCTAATGAAGATGCACCTCCTCGGAGACAGACGTGACAAGTCATCTGTTCTGGCCGGCACACACACACACACACACTTGCCCACACTGGTGCAAAGAGGCACAGAGAGGAGCTGCCGGAATCTTACAGATGCTTTCTACTGCTTGTTACACAGTGTGGGAAGTGAGAGGTTAGCTTGTCATAAACGGTCGCTATAACATGGGACACCTGTTGAACTCCAGCCAAAACCAAATACCTCCACCCGGGGTGTAATGCTATTGGGACTGTAATGCTATACCACACAGGACCTTCGAGACCTCCACACCCAAGGCTCAAGTGTTACCAATTTGGATGAACATCCGCCTAAAAATGTCACGGGTGTGGATAATTTTCTTGTCCTAATTGTCGCACCCCCCTTGCCAGCCAACTCACTATAAACACTGATCAGGATGTGAACAACTCTGTCACAAAGGAAAGTCTACTGTAGCTTCATGATTTTGGCGGAGTTTACATTTTTATCTATGAACTACTTTATTAATGTTAATTAATTTTCATGAGCTAGCGTCATGCCCTTACTTTAGGAATAATTTATCAACAGCTCTTTTAAAGCACCACTAAGTAACTCATGCCCCTAGAGGCCATAAAGCGCCACTGCAGGTGTGTATTGGTGACTCCGGCCCGGTGGCAGCGAAGTTGCAATTGTGGTTTTCTGTCCAGACACACCAAGGGGAGTTGAATGATCCCCCCGCCTCTCCCCCGAATAGGCCTACACCACGGCACTATGAAGCAAGGCATGGATCAGGACCAAATCATTTATACAATCTAGGAATGTGTAAAAGTTCAGTCTACCTGCATGTTGCTCCAAACACAGGCGGACCGTCCGGAAGAAAAAGACCAGATAGGCGTGACCTTTTTTACTTTATACATAGTGCCCCCTGCAGGCGCATCGTCACATATAAACTAACGTAAAACAAAACCCAGTCTATATTTTCTACTTTTGCTGAGCCTTTAGTCAATGTGGAATTGTTTTTGTTTATGTTAATTGTATACTGGTGGTGCTGATTATTTTGTAATTGCCACAACAGTTCCCAGATTTCTTCAGCCAGCAGTCTTACTTCTTGTAAATTAAAGTTGTGTTCCGCAGCAACACATACAAATTTGACTTTCATATTTGCCAGATTCAATTTCTGATTGTAACCACAATATGTAAATAAAGCTACAAAAAATCCACTTACATGCAGACAGAGCTACAGCCCGAACACAGATTTTGAAAATTGAGAAAAGAGTTTGTTGTTTCCAGAAATACACTGATGAAATTTGAGTATGTACATCAGACCAACAGCAACTCAAGGTATGATATGCAAGATGCTAATATTGTGTTTGGAAAGCAGTTGGTGACACCACTAGAGCTTTATGTGCAGATGAAGAGTGCATCCTAAGTGAGTGAGTCATGAGTCTACATGATTACATAGTGCAATGCATGAGAAGCTGCGCCGATGAGAGAAGCTCAGCTGAATGATCCTGCAACTACAAACAGAGCAACTCATTTTCTTCAGGTTTAGAATTATGTAGAATATTCATGATGCCTGGGGTTTATTTTGGGGGCATACTCTTTTATTTGACCAATTTCCAAATGAAGCAATAACTAACTCTGTGGGTTTTCTGAACACTTCTCAGTGAAGTCAGTGTTTGCTAATTGGTCCATCCCTTTTGTTAGAACTTGTGGCAAGGCGAGGGTTAACTTTGTTTTTATACTAGCTTTAAACGCCACAACGCCACCCCAGGAATTTCACAGTGGAGATTTCACTTATACAGACACAGCACAAGGCACACAGGTTCCAAGTTAAGTTTGTTTCTCTCCATTTTCCAGTTGGCACAATTCGTTTGCTTGTAAAAGCTTTGTACCAGTTTTCCATAATTTCAGTCCAGTAAACAAATTAACTTCATGGTAGTTACAATGCATTGTACTTGTTCCATTGCGACCATTGAATCACGACAAGACAAGACAGCAGCTGTTCGATGTCAGCTGCACAGGGCGGCACGGTAGCACAGCGGTTAGTGCCTCGGCTTCACAGCTAGAAGGTCCCGGGTTCGATTCCCACCAGGATGGGGCCTTTCTGTGTGGAGTTTGCATGTTCTCCCTGTGTCTGCGTAGTGTGTGTCATGGAGATGGGTCCCCGGGCGCGGCACTGCCGTCGACCACTGCTCCTTACGGGTTGCCCCCGCGGCATCGAAGGATGGGTTAAATGCAGAGGACAAATTTCCCTATGGGGACAATAAAGTATGCAAACAAAACAAACAAATATGAAGGGCTCCACAAAAAGGTTTATTTAAAGCAGTACTAAGTAACGTGTTTACCGTAATAAATCCTTTTCGTAGTCCCTGTGGGGGTAATACAAGTGTTAATGGGATGATTGGAGGGTCTTTCATCTCCCCCTGGTGTCTCTGACCAGAAAACCATGTTTGCAACTTGACTGCCACCGGTCCGGAGAAAGCAATACACACTAATGGAATCACGAAGGAGAAGCTAACATGCTAACGGGCAAAGCTAACTGCGGGCTAACGTCACTTTAAACAGTATTTACAGCCAGGTTTGAGTGAAAAAAAATATTTCCATTGTATAATTGGATGCACAGTAACCCTCTCTCCCTTCGCCTTTCCTGTCAGTGTAGTATTTACTCTCCAAGACAATTAATAAGTTAAAAAATCGTAACTTGCTACTACACCTGCAGTTGCGCTTATGGCCTCTAGGGGGAGGAGTTACTTAGTACTGCTTTAAATAAGTTTGCATATTGGTTTCACTTTAAAGGGACAATACGGAGTTTAAAAATGTTTAAAGTAAATATTTTCATCCCCCTACATGTTTCAGCAATGTCCTAATGTGTAGACTGAGCCCAGACCTGTTCACCACAACTGCCTCTGAAATCCTGCACTGTCACTCAAAAAGTTGTTTATTCAGGTCCGAAGTACCGTCATGCATGAGCTTAATATAGCAGCTGCAGTTACGCATAAGACCTGATGTGGCAGTAGTGAGTATAAAATGACTAACTTGTATAGTCCCTTTAATAAAAAAGTTACTTGCTATCCCAGGTTGTCAACAGTGAAGGAGACTACAGACAGACGCCACTGTGCCACAGCTGTGACGAGAATGCGGCGTAAGAGTTTGTTTTGAAAGTTAAGCTAAAGCTAAAGGCTAGCTGCCACTCTTACCTCCCACACAAGCATTGGAAGCTCGATGGATGATGTAACCAGTGCACCAGGTATACGAGCGGCACTGACATGCAAGAGCAGTGCTGGAAAAGCTCTCTATTAGGACTTAATTTAGCATTAAACGCATTGATTTACGGGTTGATGTTACCTGCGCAGCCATGACTGAGCGCTCAAACCGGATGGCACGGAGACCGGAGAGGAAGTGAGAGGTTAGAGGGTGAGTAACCTGAACAATGCACTATTTAGAGAGCGACACGTTGGTACATAGCCAATAATAAAACAGAAACATTTAAGTGGCAGAGCCTGACTGCAGGCACTGTTCGGCTATTGTATTCTATTAACATTTCTCTTGTTGGAAAGTCTATGGTCCTCTCATGTTGTTGATACCAAGGTCTGGACTGAAAAGATGGTGGCCCCTCTCTGACACAGTGACCAAAACCACCTGAATTTCCTGGACAGCCATTCACTCACATCCATTATTTACTAGTGTTTGGGCAGTAAAGTGGTGTGTCGTCAGTCAGCATCTGCCCCCGGGGACTGTCACAGGAGCCGCTGTACTGCCTCCACAAATCAGACAAAACCAGGTGGGACCCAACGATGGATACGAAATATTACACCACCTTCAGTTACCACAGAATTCACACAACACAATATACATGGTATGGTATACGGGGGTACAATGGTTCTTGAAAGTGCTGGGACCTGCTCTGGTGCCAGTAGCACTGTTGCATGCACATGCTATTGGTGACTTGCAATCAGCCTGCTGCTACTTGGACCCAGGGCTGCATCTGAAAGGGGACAAAAATTGCTCCTTCTCCTTTGAAGGCTATGTCATGGGGTACCTGTGCAGTGAGGAACACGAGCTTCAGCTGCTTCTCCTGCATGTCATCGGAGCATGCAGGAACAGGAAGTTACGTCACCTCCTGCTGATTCCTAATAATGGCATCACCCAGACAATGGACTATAATATGCACTCCGAAAAATGCGATCGGCCAAGTTCCTTTAGATTTTGTCTAGTGTCACTTTTTGGGTCCCTCTCTTTGTAATCTTATACGTGCTTTTATTTATGGATAAAAGTACATTCATAATTTCAGATTCATAAATTACAGATTCATAAATACTGGGGAGCTACTGAAGAGAGATGTGAATTAGATTTTTGGCTGCTTTGGTAGAAGTGCAACCGAAATATTCAGACCATGACTACATTAAACTGAACTCAAATATTCCAATGGAACGGAGGCTAATGAATTTTGCGAAAATAGCATGTGGCAATAAAAGTCGAGCACCGGAGCCAATACTAATGCAATTTTCCAGCAGCTTTTAGACTGGGCTCACTTGAAAATCAATCACTGCTGACTTCAATTAACTTTGAGGAAAACAGGTCTCCTTCCAGTCCTCTTACTGAGGTCGTTGCCTGTCGTCCGCCAAATTAGGAAAGACTTAACACTGAATAACATCTTTACAATCAATAGGTGCTTTTCACCCAGAGCAGCATGAGCACACTAAAGCGCTGACCCCGAATCAAGTTGAAGACTGTGACAGAAGAGACACCAGAGAGTAGACGGGGGGAGGTAGAGCCAGTGGTTTTCTGCTGTTGTAGTTTCATACCAATCCATCAAAATGTAATCACCTGTCATATAAAACACCCTAAACAGTGGAACAAGTTACGTGGCTCCCACTCTCTTATGCGCAGAATCCAGAATCCTATACAACCTCCTCCCATGCCATCTGTAAAGAATGTGACGGATCCAAAGAGACTGATGTCTTTATGACAAGGTACAGGATAAACAGTTAAGTCCACATATGTGAGGGGCTCATGTAGACGTCTGTCCCTTGTGGGCTGACTGAGGCTGCTCTGAGGAGGGAGCAGAGAAGTCTGAGCGAGTGAGAGAGCACATTAGCATTTGTATTACCTGTTCTCCTGCCAATGCTTCCCATCCGCCTCCTTTCAAGTCTGCACATTATTGCACATTCAAAGCATTATTATTACATGGTCAGCCAACAATCGTTGCTCTTCTATTGGAAACTGATATCAGCTCCTGGATACAAACAGCACAGACTGATGAAGGCAGGGGAGGCAGCCAGAGAGGGCAATTTACAGCTCTGGGTCCTGATGAGAACTTCAGAAAGCCTCAGACTATAACAGTGCAGCCCAAAAGTTTCACAGCTCAACGCTTAAATGTGTACTTGTCCCAGAGCAGTGAGGGCTCCTGCTTTTAGCCTGTGCCATGTGCACAGCAGGTATAGACGCTCTCACAATAAGAGCTCATTAGACTGAGACCACAGGCAGTGCGTCAGCGGCTGTACTTTAATTAGGTCACACTATAAGTAGAACAGCGTAGTTTGTAAGTGACATCGTCAAAACTTTCCAAAGACAAGGATGTAATAGTAATAATAATGGATTATTTTGCATAATTATATACATATCATACTGATTTTGTGTATTATTTATTCACTCCATGCTTGGTGGTTCAGCTTATCTGCGCCATTGGCCCCGTCAGTGGTAGGGGAAACCAAACCACCCAAAGGAAGCCTCAGATACAGGGAAATGACGCAAACTCCACACAGAAGCATTCAGGCATGGGGATCGAAGAGAGGGAAGGATAGAATCCTATTATGTATAGCATTTTCACATGACATGACTCCATAGTTTGGTGGTGGTCACAGTTTTCTATGGGATAGACTGACAGTCATGTAGTGGCACATATCTGCTCCAACAGACCCTCCAACCACCAAATACTCACTCACACCGGTTTCCTGGGATACCACGGCAGTCTTTCATCCAGGTACTAGCCTGGCCCAACCCTGCTCCGAGACCTGACCTCACAAGGCTGGCCAAACCCGGAATCTTGTTGCTGTGATACCCGAGCGCTAACCCCTGCGCCGCTGAATCCATTGTTATGTTCAATAGAATTTCCATACAATACAGCACTACATTGTAGTCATTATTCATTCACTAAGTGGTAGTATGCTATTACCAGCTGGCCTGGGGTAGATTGAAGGTAATCTGCCAATCAGCACCATGCCTTATTAAAACTCAACACTCACACATTCCATTGAAAAGGTACTGAAGCATCTTGCCCAAGGACCCAATTACAGTATTCACCAGGTGGATCAGTTGACAAATGCTTTAACCACCGTCGCCCAAGACAAGAGAAACGTTTGCCTTAGAGTAGCTACACACCAACTCAGCGGCCAATAGCCATGAGAAGAGCAAGAGCACCCAGGGGAGTCTCTCAGAAAAAGGGGCTTCAGGCGGACTGGATTGTCCCATCCACTACTGAACATGTGCAGTTCAGTGAGAGACATAATTAAGGCAGGGCTTGTGTCTAAATCTGATGATGTCTGCATACTTGCACTTACACCTGCATTACATGCTGTCCCAGCTATATAGGCCATTGTAATCCTCGTGAAGTATTTGAGCAGAACAGATGTACTGATGATATTGGATATTGCGTCTCCTCAATCAGCAGTTGTGCTCAGACCAGCTAAAGCCGAGGTGAGTATTGAGTGCTGTTCCTCCCACATCATCATCAGCCGCTCATTTTGACGGGCTCTCATTAGCCAGGGAGACAGATCATTTGGCCAGACACTCTTTGTCCTCACACAGCGTTGGCTTCTTTTCACACCTGTGCATGGACATCACTTACAGGCCAGAGTTGTGTTGACGGCTTCATGAATTAACATAAATTGCCAATGTACAACAAGGGCCTCACCAGCATTTACTGTATGTGAGGAATAAAGAGGGCTTTTTTAGCAAGCAGATGATAGCACTGACATTAGCCAACAGAGGCATTCCCAAAGATTGGTAAAATTGTAAAAAAAAAATGATTGTATGGTACCTTTTTTGGTTTCAGTCATAGTGTACACAAACAGTGTCACCTGCTTCTCAACATAACTGAAAAGGTATTGGCTGAAGCATATGTTGCCTACCCTTTGGACTACCTTAATGTGTGTGCTTATGTTAACGTTTGTCATTAGGAATTAAAGCAGGTGAAACATTCTTGAACAGATTATTCCTCAGAGTTCATGCATCTGACAAGGGTCATCAAGCTTTTATTTAAAAAATGAATAAATAAAAGTCAATTGGAAGGGAGAGGTAATCTAGATTAATCATAATCTAAATTTCTCTGTACAGTTATTTAAAAGGTCAACCCCTTAAACTGAAATGCAAAATAACTGTGTTCGTTCTTTAAAAAATAAATAAATAAAAGTCTCCTCTAAAGCCCATATTGCCTCTGTCTTATGTTGAACATATGTGCACCGTTGCGAGAACCAGGAACACAAATCGGCAGCCCAAGTGTCAAGAAAAATGCACTTTTTTTTTGGGTGGAAAATTCACTTTTTTGAAAGCACGAAGAAGCCTCTTAGTGTTTTAGATAACAGGATTGGTGTATTTAAAAGCATACATTTTGAGGGTGGAGTCTAGCGGCACAGTAGCGGCGTGTCATTGTCTGTGCGTGTTTCCATATGTTTTGTTATTGCCCCCGGCCTCCAAGGGAACAGCTATAGCTTAGGTGGTTGCTTCACATGCAGCGCTTTGGCCTCTGTATCTGATATCAAAATTCAATGAAGATGGACGCCACAAAGATTGTCGTAGATGAGCTGAACCGTGGCCGGTTCTGTTTTGCAGTTATTTATTTGATGTAGACACATTGTTTGAGGGGATGATATAACAGACCAAGCTACGCGTTATGTCACAACTCAGCTCTATGCATGGGAGACAGTCATTTAGTCCACAAGGAATTAACCTGCTATTTACACAAAAATCAAGATCTCTACAAACTTAGACTACTCCATAAATGCAGTCAGTGCATCCCTAGCTTTCAGCCACTTCTTATTTGAGACAAATCCGCTTCATATTTTCGGTTTTATGGTTAGATAAAGTTACGCTTGGTTTATGCAGTGAAACGTAAACAATGCCATCACGCGCGGCAATACACCGCAATGTCAGCCTTTTCCTCTGATGTGTATGAGAGAGTTTGGCATTACAAAAGTAGTACAGGAGTCTTCTTTAAGTTATAATTTCAGTTATGTCTGGAGTTTGTAGCTCTCTCAGCGTGAGGCTGCTAGTTGTCATTGTGTTGCTAGCTGCTGTAGTGGTGGGCTCTATGGGAAGTGGATTTATTTATATATTACCCAGAGGTTACATTAACCGGAAAAACTGGAACATACCACTGTTCCAGACCACTTTTATAGCACATCTGATCAAACATTGTGCCTATTCAAAGCAGTTTCTTTTATTCAAACTACAGCCAAAGTCATTAAAACTGTCAAACCAACTTTAGAAATATGTGCCAACGACATGATTTGAAAAAAAAAAAAAAAAGCCCTTCATTGTCATCTGTCTGATGAAGTGATAGGGTGTTTTAATTCAAAAGGGGTCAAATTAAATAGAATGTGATCAGATTCTCACAGTGTATCTAAGTATGTCATCATTTGTCTTTTGTTCCCCTGTTTTTCTATGTTGTCTTTGGTAGTGCTTAGTCCTGTTTTATTTTGACATGTGTGGCCTGTCCCTGTGATGTTGCTTTGCTTCCCTTGTGTTGATGGCCCGCCCCACTCTGGCCTACTCAATAGGCGGCCCGCGGGCCAGTTCCAGCCCGCCAACCAATTAAATCTGGCCGGCACCTCATTTTCCATAAGTATATCTATTTTTTGGCATTATCCCGGCTGCGTTCACGTCGCTCCCCGGCGCGTTCGCGTCGGAATCGCGCTGCTTTGCGTAACAGATAGTGTGCCCAAAGCCTAGTTAGCGTCTCTCCTACAGCGCGGGCTCAAATGAAAACATGGCTCTTTAAAACGGTGTAAACTGAGTAAACAGGAGCTGATCGTGGGACGGACTGACAGGTTTTCTACACCGAAGCACAAGGACAGTGTGCAGCGTGTTTTTGGACTTTTGTTCGGATTATCCCACGCAGAAGCAGCTCTCTTCGCGCACCGCGGCAGATGACCACATGTTTCCCTGTCGTCTTCATCGTTACAAAGGGCTTGACCAGCGACTGTCAGGTAAGAAACACCAGTTCAGTTGTGGATGTTTGTAAAGTGGACGATGAAGCTGATGGTGCGTGAGTTTTGGATAAGTGTACTGCACCTGCAGCGCGCGTGTTTAACCGGTCAGCGCTAAACCTCACTCTCTGGGCTCTAACTTAACTAAATAACATCTGAATCATGAATCTGACAGGTGCATTTTCTTCCTTTCTCCCCGACTTCATTCGATACGTCTTTGTGGGAAATGTATAAGCGCAGAGATGCTCTTCGTGAAGTTAACAGGTAAAACACAGGCCTGCCTTAGCCCTGATATATCATGTTTTGCCCTGGTTTAATCCTGGTTTAGTTCAGAGTAGTCCTAGTTTATTATTAGGCTCCTTATTATTCTGTATTAATATGTTATTGCAATGTTTCTAAAGCCTAAAATGCTGAAATATAATACAACAATTGAGTTTAGGCCCAATTCTATTCTATTCAAGCATTGATGATAATGAAATATCATTTATTTATCCCAAAAATATGAATACGTTTGGTGGCAGTGGTCGGCTCACCGACTGACCGGCCCAGTGGCCAATGACCTCCGACAAATCTGGCCCACTGAGAAAAGTAATTTAAGAGCCCTGTGTTACACCGTGCCCTGTTTCCTCATGTATATTTACACCCCTGTGTTTTCCCTTGTCCTTTGTCATGTTATTGTCTACGTCAGCCCTGGACTGTTTGAGTTTTGTTTCACAATTTTGTCATTTTGGATTTTGTTATTTCTTCATTTATTAAACATCACCAGTTTTGTTGCACTCTAGTGGACATTATAGAGAATTGTTTCTTCCAAATCACCCTTTTTTATTTGAATCTGGCTAAAACATTAATACTGAAAGGGCACATTCATGTTCAGCTGTTTAGTGGATATTCTAAGAAACACAGCGGTGAGGCTGTTTTTCTTTGTTTCTTTTCTCCCATCGGTTCAGTGAAACCTTCAGCCCAAGATGGCATGTTCTTAACCACTTATAGATTTGCTATAAGATACATGCAATCCGGTTTATCTGTGCTACACTGGAGTACACCAGGCAATGCACATTTAAGCAACTCCATGCTTCCAGGATCTTCAAAAGCATCTCAGAGCTTTGCAGGTTGTTCTAGTATGTATTGATTAAAATGCTGTGGGTTTGATGCATTTTTATACATTATACATAAGGTTCTCAGTCAAACCAAATGTGCTGAAATCTTCCCCATCGATGTATGCGTACGTGGCGGAATCTATTTCATGCCTATGCTGAAAACCATTCACACCCATGTGTTTACTGCATCCAGGTGCTATGTTTGAACAAGAGGGAGATGGCCTTTTCCCTCTTCACTGATGCACACACACGCAGACACTGTAAGGCTCTCGCACACGCACTCACGCCACACAGCCATTCATCCCGCCTGCCGCTGAGTAATGAGCAGATTTAGTGAAGGGGACAGCTCACCTTCTTAGCAGCCCTCCTCAAGGAGACTTCTGATCATTGTTGTCAACTACAGCTAAGCACGTTAAATGGATACTGCTGTGATCTGTGTGTTATGTGAGAGTCACAGAAATATGTTCCACTGTGGACAGCCCTGGGAGACGACTGTGTGACAACTGGGACGAACCTTCAGATTAATGAGTGAAAGCTCTGCCAAACTCTGCTTTGTGGCACTGACTGGACTTTTTGATTATCATAGAGGTACACACAGTTGATTACATCTTTATATTTGGCCTCAAAGCAAACCAAACCCTTTTCCGTGGAAATTAAACTGATGGTGATGGTAACGACAGTGAGGAGTGGTCCACACAGAATGGACTCTGTGTGTGGATGTGTGTGAAGGCGACGTTTTACAGCCAATCCATCAGCCGCTGTCACATGGCTAAGTGTGGGGAACGGTGTCAGCAGAGGTGACATGCACATGCACGCTTATGCCCCTGTGCACGCTCACACCCAGAAACACCACAAAACAAACATTCGACTTAGTATTGTTGTTTTTGTTTGTCTTATTGTTATTTTTTCGTTTTTATTGTGGAGCAATCTGAGGCTGAATGCACCACAAGTGACTCTGTGCATAACGTTAGGATCAAGCTAGCGGTAGCACCAAAAGCCAAGAAGTTATTTCCGGTTCGAGTCCGGTATGCTTGAGTAAAAGCACCGCATATACACAGTCTCATTCATTATATATAATCTATATAATCCATCTATAAGCTTTGCTTCTTCCTCCCCCCCTTCAGACTGTATGCATGTAAATTGATTGTTATATGATTTATTAATTATTTTATTTATTTATTTCTCTCCCTGTTGCTGAGAGAGGTCAGTGCAATCAGTTGGTTGCAGGTCTGAAATTAATAAATAAACAATTAGTTCAGTCATTCATTATGTGTACTCTCTTTATCTCTAACTATTAAAGCAGTAAGTAGCTTTTTTACCTTAATAAATCCTTTTCGTAGTCCCTCTGGTCCCATGCTTGCAACTTCCCTGCACTAGGTCGGAGGCCCCAATACACACCAGATGGAATCACAAAGAAGAAGCTAACAGGCGAACGGGCAAAGCTAACTGCGGGCTAGCACCACTTAACCAATGTTTACAGTTTGAGTGAAAAAAAAAATCTCCATTGTGTAATTGGATGTACAGTATCCCTTTCTCCCTTTGTCTTTTTTGTCAGCGTAGTATTTACTCTCACGGACAATTAATGAGTAAAAAAACGTAGCATGCTACAACATCTGCAGTGGCGCTTATGGCCTCTAGGGGGCATGAGCGCAGCCTTGTGAGTCTTATTTATCTCTCGCAGAATTAACGAAACTATTTCGCCCCCATATATCGATGGGTCCCGCTCTAGCACCAGTGTTTAAGATGTGGGCCACACCGCAGAAACGTGATCACAGTGACACTTATTTAATCAAGTAGCAAGTGCCAAAGAGATTACTTCTTGGGCTGTGGAACTGCCGCTAGCTTGACTCTAGCATTATGCACAGAATCAATTAAACAATCTTGAATCTTGTTTGGTCTGTTAAGGTCAACATAAGCATAGGAACAAATTGAGATGTATGAGATTTTTGAATCCACTGTAGATTGAAACACATTCTCCAACGGTTCCATTTTTCCCAAAGTCGTTCATGTGTTTTCCTTCTCTTCAAAGAGCTGAGTGCGTGGTGTTCCCGCTGCACTGTACAGAAGCAAACTGCACTGATACGGGGTTTGTGTTGTGGCCAATCTCAAACTGTCTGTGTAAACAGTCGAGGCAAACCTGAATATGGATTTACATATGTTCATAAGCAGATTAGGACTGACACATTAATGCCTCCGCTGACATAATGACACTATCCCTTTTTGACACAGTCGGGCACAATTGAAGCAGAGCCAGTCGAAAAACTGAGCGAAGATCCGGTGCTGTATTTGAACTGTATAAACACTAAATATTTGCCTTCTGGCTTATGCAGCAAAAACATCACCTCAGACCAAAAAACATCAGGATTGCACATGCTACATTAAGACTCCTATTTGTTCTGTCCTTTTACAAATACTACTAAACAACCGGTGTTTCTCGTTTTGGAAAATATATATATTTTTTTGTAATTTAGCCCTATATTCTATGCACACAAAACAGTTGGACTCACCTTCTGCTGGCACATAAACGAGGCAAATGCAGCGATTTCACATGAACAGGAAGTCCATTTTGCATATGGATCCTTGAATCCTGTACATTTGGATTTGTAGCGTTGTAATATGGCCAGCCGATTGAAATGTTTCAGTTCAAATAATTGCACGAGAAATGTGTCAATGAACTCATCAAGACACAGCCAGAAATAGCGCTGGCCCAAAGGCGGTGTGTGTGTGGCGTGCCATAATTCCACACAGCCAAGAGGGTACACACAGACTAATCACGGGCACGCCAAATATGAGCAGAAAACACACAATTATTTGTTTGTCAATGAGGACATAAGGCGAATGCTAATTCTCAGGATTAGATCTCTGAACAGAGCAGAGCTGCAGAAGATGAGAAAATCACAGCAGACAAATTCACCAAAACGAGACAATGACAAATGGGAATGGAAATAACCCAGACAAATATGGGATTTCTCAGGGTCAGGGGACATCAACAACAGCTGTCAGAGAAGAGTTTTGCTGATTGTACGTGAAGGCGTATTCAACATTAGCCTGTTCTTTACAATAAAATGTGTTTGACAAAATGGACATATCTGAGAGGGGGGACAACAAAGTGAATTTACTTGAATACTTACTTCTGAACCGTTCGAGAGTTTTACTGCCTTGTAAATCTTGTTTTGTGTTTATCTACATTCCCAAACAAGATAGCTGGTGGCAATCTTTACAAATGGAAAAAAGGAACATGCTGCAGGTTGACGAAGTGTACAAATCTAATAAGTATTCCTCACATTTGGAAATGATGTAAGTGAGGACCTTTTAGTTCTTCTGCAGGCATGTGTGAATGAAGAGCAGTGCATTTTGCTGAACACTGCAGCTGTCCATTTACAACAGAGCTCTGTACAATTTCATTTGTGCTGAGAGGCGTCTGATAGCACATATTCAAACACTTTCTGGCCTTTTCTTAATCTCCCTTGATAAATGAGCTACGCTGCGAGCAGAGAGCACTTTCTGAGCAGCCGTAAGCCACTAAACAGATTACAAAGACTTATGGGTAAATAGAGGCAGCGGGGTGAAAAAACTCTGCATAGTTTTTAATCGAGCTTCCAGGAAGACGTACGGTAATGTGACGCAACTGTTTCTCTTCCCGTCAGCCGCTGATGAGGAGTAAATGAATGAGATTAAGGTTTTAGCTCGGCGTGTGAGCGAGCATCGGGGGAGAACACTGATACTGTCAGGCTGCACAGAGAGAATCAATGTGCCGCTGCACAAAGTGCTTCAGGCCCAACGCATGCTGCGGACTGTTAGGACTTCACAACAGGGAGAACATCTGAGCAGTAAAACTAAAACACTCATGATCGGTAAAAGTTATGTCTGAAAATAAATGCATGCCTTAATCTGAAAACTGATGACCTTTCTTTTGCAGGTTTTTTTTATTTGAAAATACCAAGGGATCATGTGGGATCATGCAGCATAAGATTGGGCCTGAACTTCATTGTAATCATTGGTCAGACATCTGTGAGATAATAATATGAGATAATAATACATTGTTTTAATAGACCAATGAACAAGCCAGTTGAAGGCTAAAGTATCACATTTTTGCATATTTTGTACAAGCTGTTGTTTTAACTGAGACATCAAGACAGATGTGCATCAACCTAACCCTATGTACAGCTGCTCTGATGTCAGAATTCAGGATTCAACAGATGCCTGTCTCTCCAGACACATCGCACTGCAGCCTACAGACTTACAGGATGTTTCACGATATTCACCAGGGCAATAGAGCAGTTATGTTCAATTATGTTGCACAGTCATCCACCCACTGCTCATTCAATTGGTGTCTACTGGGTTGCAGAGGCAGTGCAAGCAAAGATACCTCTTCTCCACAAAAACTTTCTTCAAGACTGCCAAGGTACATAAATCCCCCTGTGTCTTCCAAGCACCTTCTCCCCAGTGAGACACGAACTTCACAAAGCTGCAGAAACACACGTCACCTCAAATGACTTCAAGTCAGGGACCAAGATATAAGAACATATAGTTCATTGAAGAGGTGGATGTCAGGTGTCAGTTTCATAGGCTTCTGCTTCAGGAGATGTAAAGTTAATGAGTTCACGCTCAAGTTGATAAAATAGTAAAAGTTCGAAGAGGTCTCGGTCAATTTCAAACGGGCGAATCCATGAGGGGCACGGAGAGAGTGCTGTCAGATAAAGTCATTAGAGCCTGCCTCTTTTCCTGCACTCACATCTATATCCATCCATCTGCTGCCGGTCATCAACTCATTCTCCACGTTCCCGGAATCAAAGCGTGATGTTTTCCCGCCGATGGCCAGCGGATCCGCTTCCCGCAGCCTCTTTAAAGTGAAATAAGATCCGTGTACATCCAATCGGAAAGCTTTTAACTAGCAGGGCTCTGGGTTGCCAGGTGGGTAAAGTCTTTAGCAGCTGGGACATTTAAGTGTGTGTTTGTGTGGTTGGTGTGTGCGCACAGGAGAGTAAAACATTTAGTGGTCAGACCACTTCAGCTCGTGAGGCTGTCTGGACCGCTCATGGCACTGCGACAGACGTTATCAACTACCTGAGGGGCTTTCACCCAACAATACACTTTCCTCATGTTTTATAATGTATGTGGAGTTCTACCCTCATCTAGATTACAGACCTATCATGCATTTGTAATGACCGGAAAGAATTCAGTTTTTGAGTTAAATTTCACAAGGAACAATAGGCTTTCAGACCTCTGTCCTATTTCCGTACCAGCCCTCCGGAGGAGGAAGAAGTGTGAATTTGATCAATAAGCCTAGATTCTTGTTACAAACCTGTGTAACCCTTCTCACCTTCTCAGCCCATGCATTATTCAAAGTATCTGTGATTGTGAGCCCTCCACTGCTCCACACCACACTTTGTATAATTACATTCAGGCGACTGGGACTGCACTTCACACATCAGTGAAAGGGAGAACAAACTCCACATTTGTTTGTGAGGATGAATAAATGCTTTCTATTTTCAATAATCAAGGTGCAGCTGTAATTTCACGGCGCTCCTGACAGACAAATTATTTATTGGAAGACGTTTGTTGGTGAAGCATGAATCACCAAAAACAAACATCCTTCCTCTTCTTTTTCTGTGAATATTAAAACATTGGCAGTTGGAGCCGTTAAGGGGAATTTCATTAGCATAATGAGCAGCAGGAGTGAGGAGAAAGTCGTTTTCATTAAGTCGCCTGTATAATCCACAACATTTAAAGGAAGGTTAAGTGAGGATGTGTTCAATTGCCTTAGAGCAGTTTTGTAAATTAATTGTCATGGTTACAAAATAATGGGACCAAATTGTTGAAAATTGTGTTTGACTGGTAAATTCCAAATCTACAAATGATCGATCTTATCTTTCTACAATCAGAATATTGTCCACATAGTCCTTGGCGGCTTTTAACTGCAGATTGAACGAGCAAGGCATGCCTTTAGGACTGCAAAGAAACGATATGTAGTGGGATGGCTTCACACTCCCCTGCACATCCAAACAGTGGTGAGTGCGCTCTATAAGAAGGGGGGTCTTTACCTGGTCTGCCCCCGGGCCCACCTCTGACGTCGCCCTCGGTCTGGAAGCAGAGCGGCTCTTGCAGGTGATGGTAAGGGGATTCACTCAGAAAGCATCAAGCTAAATGTTGATCTTTTCCCAATGATTAAAGTTGGGTGGCATTGCGGCAGCAAGTATTATGAATTGAAATTAATACCAAATGTTCCACTTACCGCAGTTCTCAGTTACATTCATGTTGGGCACTATTAGCAGAAGAGTAAAAGTTAACAAACATTCTGGGATTTTTTTCAATTTTACACCGAAGACTTAAGGAAGAGAAGACATGGGACTAGCTGTAATTTTGTCAAGACTTGGCAGGCTCACTGTGCTTCAGCCACATTCACACTCGCCTACCATTCACATTGCACTTCACAAAGTTGGTTCAACAGCTCCAGAATTGGTTGCTTATTTATCCATGTCAGGTGCTTGTCACATTACATAAACAATATTTCACTTTATAAAACATTTAAAAATGCGGAGGTAAAACTATTACGTGTACTTTAATTTAACATAAAAATATGTCAGAAGCAATAATAGAATAGAACAGAATAGAATAGAATAGAATAGAATAGAATGCTTCATTTGTCATTATACACAATGATGAACCTCTGTCGGCTCTCAGTCTCAATAATAATTTTTAGTGCTATTAAGATATGATGGAGCTAATATAACAGTTTGGTGATAGAAACTGTGCCTCAATCTGCTGGTGTGAGTCTTTAACGCTCTAATGCGTTTGCCTGGGGGCAGGAGCTCAAACAGTGTGTTTGGTATTTGTCAGTGTTAGTTGCCCTCTTCTTTATCCGTATGGCATATACAGAGCTGAGCGGGGGGAGCTCCAGTCCCTCCATAAGATATGAGGGATATGAGGGACTGCCTTCACCATACGTGTCTTTTCTCAGCCGCTGTGCAAACCACACAATTGGTTTGAATGGACTCAATTGTACATCTGTAGGAGTTCACAGACAACTTCTAAGGAAATTTAGCCTGTTCGAACTTCGTCAAGAAGTACATTCTCTGTTGTGCCGTCTCCACTAGTGCCGAGGTGTTGTTAGTCCATGTGAGAAACTTTACACTGTCCACTGCTTCCACCGCCTCTTCATCAATGTGCAGGGGCTGGTGTGAGATGGATTTGTCTACCCTAAAATTAACAATCTTCTCCTTGGTCTTAGAGGTGTTATGGACAAGGTCATTGGTTCAAGGTTCAAGGTTCAACTTTATTAATGTCCCCGAAGGAAATTATTATGCAGCAGGAGTCCACACATAATAAAGCAAAAACAAACAAATAAAACACAGTGAGACAACAATTGTGCTTGGGACAAAGATCATACATTGTCCCTACACCGCTGAGTGAGATGCTCCACCTCGAGCCTTTGTGAGACTCATCATTGTTGGAGATGAGGCCAATCAGAGTGGTGTCGTCTGCAAATGTTATTATTGAGTTGGGCATGTGCGTAGGGGCACAGTCATATACGTGAAAGGGTGTACAGCACAGGACTCAGGACGCATCCCTGGGGCATGTGTGTGACAAGGATGGAGGTGATGTTTTTGCCCAAACTGACATGCTGAGCTCGGCCTGTCAGGAAATCCATTATCCAAAAACACAGGGATGAGCTGAGCCCCAAAGAGTGAACCTTGGTGACAGGTTTGTGAGGGACCACAGTATTAATTGTATATAATTGTCTGCTCAAAGTGGGTAAGAGCTACTGTATATGAAGTGCTATTGAGATTGCATCTTCTGTAGATCTGTTTGCTCGATGTGCAAACTCGTGGCTGTCTAGATCTACCGGGGTGATATTGTTTAAATGTGACAGGACAAGTCTCTCAAAACACTTCATTACAATTGGCGTGAGGGCCACAAGAAAGTGGCAGAAGCAAGTGTCAGGGGTTTGGTGCGACAAAAGTTTTTTTTAGCATGATTGAAATAGATAAAGGTTCACTGAGAATTTTATCCTGATCAAACAAGAATAAAGTCTGCGATCTGGATCAAATAGGTAGGACACACGATCACACTGCTCCATTGTCTGGACTCCGGATCTAGATCAGTGTTTTTCAGCAGTTCCACTAATGTCATACTTAATAAAAAGTGGCCATGGGCTATGTTTTATTTTCATATCTATGCTGTGACACAGTTCATAATTGATAGTGATGGCTGCAGGGCATACTGACACAGACTGTTCATTTGTTTGCTGATGATTTTATTCATTTGTTCCACTCACAGAGGACTCTTCAATCATTCACTGCTCTGCTTCATCCAAATCTCAGAAGAACTTCTCAGTCATCAGCTAAAGACTGTCTAAACCAGGTGCTTTGATCATTCTCTTCTGTAGCATTTGCAATATTTTTTCTTGTAGACTATTTAAATTAAATTAAGAGTTTAATAGTATGCTAACTAGCTACTACACACTAATATATATCGAAAATTATGCAGCACGGTTTGAGTGCAAAATTGTGTAACTGTCTTAATTATAATAAGAAACACTGTAAGTTCCACTCCAAATTGTTTTTTTCCCCTTTATTAAATTGTAAAAACAGGACAACAAAAGACCAAACTGAAACAAAAATGTAACAAAATTACAGAAATCCTCACTAAAACTAAACTTTTGTGTGTGTTTGTGTTTTAGATTGTGACCCGACGGGGGCGCAGGGGGGTGCATTATCTTACCATGATGTTACCATTTAAAACCAACAACGCCAGCCCAGCGTTATACTGGGCAAATGAAAATATCCCCACGCTTAAGGCACCACAGGTTCGTATTAACTTGGGACAGAGACAATAATACAGTCGGTTAATTTATTAACGTTTCGTTGCTTTGCCTTTAAAACATAGTTCGTTCATAGACAGGTTCACAGTTCCTTGAGTTACTGACAGGTATCATTTCATGTAGCTGTCAGTCAGTCCAATGCACAATGTCCATGTTACCAGTCCGATACGGGTCTCGACCAACACGAGACGCCGTGTGGCGGAGGAAGGACCAGGTGACAGACACGAGACAGAAAGGGAGGCTCTCCCGCCGACCAGCAGCCTAGGAGGTTACAGTATAATTAGTCTAACAGTATAAATCTACGTACATAACAGGGACACTAAAACGTGCACATACCGGGTGGCTGTGACACATCCAGACACGCACACACGCGAGGGCTACAGCCGCGACGCCGACCTCGCACAGCCGAGAAGCTACAAACAATGCTAGTGTTAGCTCAGCGCACGACTGATAGTTACGAACAATAATGATCTCATTGCCACTCACCGAGAGCACATGCTACACCGCATGCTCCGAACACTGGGCTTGACGCCTTGAGACAGTGACATTTCCTCGTTCTTAGCGACAATCTTCATACATGTTACACGAAGCTCTCACAGCCATGCTAGCTCCTGGTCGGCGGGTGACGTCACGGAGAGGAGAGGTCAGGTGGGACGAACAAAGGGGAATGCTGCCCTATTTATACCCCGCAGGCAACCACGCATCATTCATACTGCCACAAGATGTTTTGCCTGGATCTTCAGAAGCTTCAGTTCTCGCTGTTGTAGTCACTAGAGCGACCAGAGGCCTACTTACGTAATAGGCCTTTAGCTAAAACCAACCAAAATAGATGAGAAACGTCCTCAACTCACCCAACCCAGTCAGAGAAGAGCAACATTACTACATTTATTCTCTACTGTTAATAAGCTGAAACCTGATAAACCCCTCACATGTTGGATAATAATAGCATTTAGAATCACTTTGGCGCTTGGTGCATTTTGAAACAGTTTCTCCCGGTAGTTGTCCTGTCTGCTCACTCATGCCTGATCCATTCATTGGAAAGTCCTCTGTGTCAGTGCGGCTGCTAATCCAGTCACTCTACTCGTGCAAAACCTGTATAATTTGTGCGCAGACAGTCGGCAGCAGGAACATGAGCTCTGTGAATAATTATCTTAAAAACCTTCTAAAGCGAGTCAGGCGCTGGGACTGTCGAGTCTCTGTCTGCAGCTGATTACATGGTGTCAGTGGCGCTCACAGCCTCTTTTTCAAAGCTGAGTAACATAGACTTTCTAAGGGATTTCTTTTATTCCTAGCAAAGAATCTGTATCATCAGTGGTCAGCTTTGAAAACATTCATGAACAAGCCTTTTCTCCGGGCCTTGTATTGCTTGGTTCAGTACTATCACTTCCACTCAGACGATATCACTGTGTGCAAGAACCATGAACATATTGATACATTAGGGGTTGGAATCTGAATATCTCATGGTTCAACGGGTGCATCAGTCACCCATGAATGGATTTCAAATCCTCCATCGATGCAATAATATGATTTTCTCTAAACCAGCTTGAAGTGAATGACATGAAATAAATTCTTAATAGTAAAATAGCTGTGTTCGTTATTAGTAATTACACAGATTTGTGTTTATCCTAATTTCCTCTGGACAGTGAAACCTTGACATCAGCACAAAACACTTCAGGGTAGAAGTAGCATCCCTTTTAAAACGATGGAGACTATACACCTCCCAAACACTGCTTAAAAGCCTGGCTCCAAAGAGTTTTTTATCACTGTGACCCACAATGTGAACAGTCTGGGCAAGGGCAATATTTTCAACAACGCTGTTTTTTGTTCTATAGAATTAAAAGGTTTAAGCCTGAGGCTTTGATTGACAGGCCCTGGAGCCCTGTGGAGGCTTGTTGCTGCTCAGCCCACCTCAAGGGGCGTGGTTTACCTTTTTTGGAACATGCTCTGTAGGAGGATTCTGAGCAGCCACACTGGTTCTCTCTCGAATGGAGTAATGAATGCAATTGGGGAGGTGAGAACAATGACAGTCTATTTATATTAAGTCTATAGGTAAGACACAGATTTTAATCTTCATGGACGGTGTTTTTTACTCATTAATTGCCTGTGAGAGTAAATACTACGCTGACAGAAAAGACAAAGGGAGAGAGGGATTTTCTACATCCATTAGACCATTACACATTTTTTAGCTTCTTCTTCATGATTCTATTAGTGTGTATTGGGGCCTCTGACCCAAAGGCAGCGAAGTTGCAATTGTGGTTTTTTGGACGGAAAACACCAGGGGGAGATGAAAGACCCCCCCCAATCATCCCATTAACACTTGTATTGGACTACGGAAAGGATTTATTAAGGCAAACAAGTTACTTAGTACTGCTTTGATATCTTTTTTTTAATTTATATTTGCAATATCTCAATTTTCATGTTAGATTATTTGTCCTATTACGTCATAATAATTTAAATAATCAGACCACCTTCATTCTTTCAAAACAAAAGGTAATTACCTTTGTATGTGCAAAATATGTTATTCACTACAATAAAGGAATTTTAATTTTTGGCCCAGTGTGACAGATTAGTTCTTCTAGACAAACACTCACATTTAAAGGGACTATACAGAGTTTAAAAATGCTAAAATTAAGGGGATTTTCCTCCCCTTACATGTTCCAGCAATGCTGGAACAACTGCCTCTAAAATCCTGCACTGTCACTTAATTCGGGTCCGAAGTGCCGTCATGCACGAGTTTAATATAGAAGCTGCAGTTACGCGTAAGACCTGAGGTGGCAGCAGTGAGTATAAAAATGAACAACGTGCATCTAGCCCCTTAAGGACACATATTTTTATTTTAATGCACATATTTTAATTTTCCATTGAAAATTAAAATATGTGCATCATTTCTATTGTAAATCGAGTGGCAAAACAAATATTGAAGAACACAATGCTGTGACAATATCTGCATAATCTATGCTGTTGCACACACATTTCTGTGAAATTTTTAACTCAACACATTTATTGTTCTGCTACATGCAGATATTGAAACAGCAACAGAAGTCAAAAGAGAGTCCACATTGAGAGTGGAAGTTTACACTCAGTCAAAACAAATCATTCAAAACATCCTTCTAATTCTGTTTAGAATGAAAACAATGTAAATGCATCCATACAGGTTGGCATGTGATTTTACTGTAATTATTGACATTTGATCTAACTTGGGTTTTTGTCTTGTCAAAGCCGATTTTGGTGACGACCTTTGAGGTTATTTTCCATTGAGACTTTCAATGAGATGTGAAAACTCCCAGTTGAGTTCACGGCAGGTTTGTTTGTTAGAGAAGCATTTTGCTGCTGTTTAGAGCCCTGGACCCATTGGTATAGCGTGTGTGTTCTCCTTGGTGCGTGTCTGTGTGTGGAGGGCATATCGATTTGCTCAGAGCTTTTTTCTTAAGGTATTTTTCAGGGCAGTGTTGAGGAGACCCCCTGCAGAGCTCCAGCTTGTGTTTTTCAGGCCTCAGCTTGTTTCAGCCCATTATCTGAGTGTGCTTTCGATGGTGAGTGCAGTAGTGCGTGTGTGCGTGTGTGTGTATGTGCGTCTGCCTGTTGCTTTGTTGTGTTGTTGTGCGAGTTCTGTTCTGAGCCGAGTGGAGCTGATGAATTGTATTAGAGTCTAGTGTGGAAGAGTGGTGACTTGGTTCCCAAAGTGAGGGTCAGGACCCCACTGGCGATGCACTGACCCGGGATGCCTGAGATGATTTCACGACATGAATAAGAAAAACACTGACTCTGCAACTTGTTTCATTTGTGTCATGATGTCTCTATTTAGTGATAAATGGATCATTAGCAGTGTTTATTTCAATTATTATAATTATATAATCATAATTATATGTTTCATTGCATTCAAGTATGAAATGTGTTTCATTTCACTAATGACGGAGTTCCTATTTACTCAGTAATTCAGAATACAAGTCTTATATGCAAGTTTCTCAGTAAAAATATGGTGAGAAATATAAGGCTGTGTATCAACTACCATGTTTAATCCTTTAGACAATGTTTACACCCAATTTATTGGGTGTAATTATACATAATTTATTCCAATTTAGGGCTTAACTCCGGTTTGGACCTGGAACCACTGAACTAAATTTATAATGCTAAATCAGACAGAAACAACCTTCATCAACCATATCTTCATAAAGCACTATGTGTCTCAACGGTGGGGTAAAATGTGGTTATAAACCTCGAGGTGCAAAGATGAGCGTGTAGCCCATGTTTGAGGGTCATGTGTTCAAAACTCTCTTTTACCATCACACTATCACACAGTATTAATTGGTCTTCATTTTTCTGGACCATTTGTGTATTATCTGGGGAAAAAAGCTTGTTTGTGATATGGTGTTTGAAAAATTATTATTATTGGGTTTGATGACTCCTGGTAATATGTATGTTGTAAAAATGACCTCAGGAAGAACAGCTGTGGCAGTTTCTGCTGATGCTAATGAGGATCAGAGTAAACATAAATATAAACACACTTTTACATCTGCAGCAGTCAGCAGACCTCCTAATGAGATATATCCTCTTTATCCGGTTGGCATGCATGAGGTGAGTGTTGGTCCAGTAAGTGTTGGTGAAATGAAGTTGGAAGTGTTGCTGTGTGACTCTGTAAGCATGTTCTTGGCATGTCGGTACTAAGTACTTGTGAAGCACTGGCATAAAGACTACTGTAAAGTTTGTACATTGGGTGACCAATATGTCTGAACACTTGGTACTGCACTTCTTTGTGGTTAGCTTCTGAGAGGAAAGATTTGTGCATCAATACAAAGCAGTGCTCTGTAAGAATAGGAGCTGTATCATGTGGTTATAATACAATGTCACCGTGGAAACCATAAGGCACACTTCAAAGAAATATATAGGAAGAAGAGGAAGAGGGAACCGTAATGTTTGAGTGGGCTGTTAAAGTGATGAGGGCAGGGTGAGGACATGACCCACAGGTTAATCCTAAATCCTGGCTCTGAGGGAAAGTGATCTGTGAGCAGGCCAGGTGGGGAGGCAGGATGTGGAGCGGTCCAGGGTATATTTCACTTTTCTTTACCGCTGTCCTCAAACAAAGACTCTTTCACAGCTCCGGTTCCAGTCTAGCGAGGCCCACTTTTTTCTTCCATGCTTCTTATTTACTTGTGGTTCATTTTGCAACACTTTACTACTGCACCAAATGGCATGCTCGATTCATTTACGAAAGCTGCTTATGGCTTTGTCTTAGTAGTATTGGTTGTTATCGGTTTGAAATATTCTGTTGAGACAGCGTTGTGGACTGGCTCACAATGGCACATCAGATCATTACAGTCACTTGAGCACTTTCCATAGATCAGTGATGTGCTGACTAATCGAGAGAATGGTACATTTTGCCGTGGCAGTTTTGGGCCTTCAGAAAAAATAATCCTCATTAATAGTGGACTCTCGCAGTCGGACAAGGCCTTAACTGGCTGCAGTAAGTTAGTAGAGTCAAGGCAGGGGAGCTGAACCTGTAATTCCAAAAAGACTGATCCAAATCATAATGAGGTCTTTCCTGTTCAAATTCAGTCTCAGTTTGAAACACGTGTTGGAGTAGTTTGTGTTGGGTCTGTTTATCCAGAGTGTCTGAGGAGCCCCCGCTCGGCTGTAAACAGATTCTTCCTGGCTTCATCACAGACCAGTGGGCAGTGCGAAGTAAACCCTATATACGCACAGCTGCTGGTCACTTTTAGAGAATACATTCAATTCCAATGTCTTTCCCAAGTGCATTGCAAAGGATCTGCAGCCACACATCTTCTGCAGACCATTAAGGGCATTCGCTCCAAATCTTTAGAGAAAATTGAGTGTGAAAGGCAATGGGATGAGTATAGCTACCACCCGAATGGCTCGGTATAGCTGAAAAGAAAACTATGTTCAAATGGACACTTTATCTCCTCATGTTGCGTGTTGTGTTATTTTTTAATTATTGTTCTATGTTCACCTGAGTCTGTTTCCAGAGCTCTTTCCAAGCAGTCATTTGTTTCAAAGTGCTGAGTGGTGATGTGAGTGGTGCACCCACACACCGGTCTTTAGCGTGCGGGACTCTGACAGCAGAGCACAGAGGGCCATGAAGGAACAATTCTTCTACTGAAACTAAAACTGTCGACCGCGGGGATAACTGATGGTTGTAGTGTTGCTGCTCACATGCTTGGCCTGTCCGTTCACTGCTTCAGTTTTGTTGAGATTCTAGATCTATGAGTGTACGTTATACAGTAGCAATGTAACATTACAGGCAATGGCTGCCAGATGATCACTGGTTTAAAGGAACAGGCCACTGTTTTTCCATACTGAGATATGTTCTTACCTGAGCTGAGACGAGTTGATGCGTACCTGTCTGGTCTTTGTGCGTGCCCTCAGTCACGCAAAAAGACCAAAGATGTTGTTAGCATTTAGCCTCTCCTCCTCGTGGACCCAAACGGGTAAAGTTAGAAGCGACCCAGCTCTTCCTTGGGGCGACAGTGGCGCAGATGGTAGAGCGGGTCGTCTCATGATCGGAAGGTCGGGGATTGGATTCCCACCTCCTGGAAGTGCACACTATTGTTGTGTCCTTGGGCCAGACACTTCACCCACATTGCCCCCAGTGTCAGTGTACATTGGTGTATGAATGGGTGAGTGGATCCTTGCTTTAAAGCGCTTTTAGTGCCTAATGTAGGTGGAAAAGCGCTATAAGTTGAGACTATTTACCATTTACCATTCCACGTGTCCCGATTTAAATACAGTTACGGGAGCAGTTACACGATCCAAGTATAGCTATACAAAATTAAACACATCGATTTTTTAAGTGGATTTTTTAAGGCTTAATAATACCTTAGGAGCAGTTCAACTTAACTGCGCAGATGTCTAAGGTATTATTACACCTTACAATATAGTATCCCATTTAATCTAAACTCAGGTAAGAACATATCTCAGTATGGAAAAATGGTGGCCTAGCACAAGTTTCACTGGAGTGAAATTGCCATTTCTCAAAAATATTACTGGAAACTTGCACTTGCATCTGACTGGGAATCGGTGCTGGGATTCCCAGCTCGATTAAAACCATAGACTTGGCAACCCTAAGAGTGCATCTGATATTACTCTGTTCTCTGATTGTAATGTATTATAATGTATTGTAAATGTTTTTGTAATCGTCAATAAATCAATATAACAATTGTTGCAATAATAAGTGATTTGAACATATGGACCTCAAATCTTGGGACATAAATAAGTCATGTCGCATCGAATACTAGTTGCCCAGACTCACCGTCGCATCAGCGATTGAGTCTGGTCAGAGTCGGCACCAACTACATTTCCAAAGCGATACATACGTGATTCAAACAGGAAGCAGAGAAAACAAATCAGCGAAGAACATTGGTGGCGTTGTTAAAAAGTCTCTCTCTCTCCCGTGTAGCGCTCATAGATTGTTATTGAGGGAACTTCCGCATCGCAAGAGTGACGCTGCTCACGAACAACACGTGACCACCAGCCCAGGCTGTTATCCCCGTGTGTAAATATACAGAGGGGTATCAGTCTGGAGGCCAGGCTCAGCATTTAATACACTTCCAAATCAACACCTGTATGTATTTTGGCTGTGGCGGGTGAAGCTGTCTCCCTAGAGTAGCCACGGTGGTGGGTTTAACATATCCAATTCATTTAATTGTAGTTCTCTCAAACACTCACATTGATATAGTGTTACTCTGTAAAGCTCCAACACTACAACTCCCATGAGCACTGCCTGGAGAGCGCGCTTTCTCTGAGTCCGCTCGGCTGTAAACAGATTCTTCCAGGAAAGTTTTAATAAAGATGTGGAGACATATAGAAGGAGTTAAAAAGCCAGACGACAAGATGAAGAGAATAGTGGAGGAGGATGCACAAAGAAACGATGATGAGACAGAGGCAAAAACAAAAGGACCTTAAAAAAAAAATGGAAACATAATGGAGAATGGATGTTCTACGATGATACTAAGCAAGTATTGCACTACCTTACTACCCTGTGCAGGTTTGATGCTTTGTCACTGTTGTCACTATTTGCTGTCTTTTTCAGGTCATGTTTCCACTGGTTTAGACCTGGTATTCTCTGTTGCACTGTTTGAAATTATGAGTTTGGACTTCTGTTGCTGTTCTGTTGAGTAAATACATTATCAGTGCTTCTAGGACTTATCAATGAACTACAACAGTCTTTTATTGTTGGTTTCTTTTATATCAGGTCTTCATGTTCATGTTCATCATGTTTTAGTTTTGGCTAGTGAAATCTGTTGGTGGCTAGTAACTTTTGAAAACCACTAGCCACAGTGGCCGGTAACCAAAAAAGTAAATTAGAGGTAAAGGAGCTGGAAGTACCTGGTTTTCTGTCACTTATTGGTTTTATGACTCAGTGCTGTCATTCTTTTGATCTGTATTGATGTGGGTCTGTTTCAGATCAGGTTAGATCTGTTTCAGCACATTCATGAGCTACACAAAACACAGGGGGCTTTATCAGGACATCCGGACCACATCATCCACTTCTAGAAAAAAAAAGGTAATATTTTTAGTTCACGGTGTCCTTTTAAAATGATGACATTTAAACCCTAAAACTTAAAGGGGCTAGATGCAAGTCGGTCATTTTATACTCACTACTGCCACCTCAAGTCTCACATGTAACTGCAGTCTCTATATTAAGCTTGTGCATGATGGCACTTCGGACCGAATTAACAACTTTTTGAGTGACAGTGCAGGATTTTAGAGGCAGTTGTGGTGAACAGGTCTGGGCTCATTCTACACATTAGGACATGACTGGAATATGTAGGGGGAGGAAAATACATAATTTTAACATTTTTAAACTCTGTACAGTCCCTTTAAGTCATCATCTCCACAGAATGTCAAGGACTGAGTGCCTTTCTTTTGACTCCCGTTGAATGACTTAAGTGCTTAGTGCTTATTGCATATGCTTGTGTGATGCTTTTGGAGATGTGTTGTGTCTTGTGGAAATCCTGCTGGGAGATTACAGCTGGAGTTAATAAGGTGGAAGAATCTGTCATATCAACGTGGAGCGTTGATAATCATGTGAGCCATGGCAATAAACGCAGGCCATGCTAACAGCCGGGTAAAAAGCAATGGAGCTTGAAAAACAAGTAGACGCAAACTCCCACTGCCTTCTGTCCAAACACCAGCCATTCATATCCCAGCAAGCACCAGCACAAACACGCATGGCTCCAATGAACAACACACCAGCATTTATGGGCTTTACAAAGAGCCTGTGGGGAAATATGTAATTTAGTAACCAAAAAGTTTGAAAATAATTTAGTACACATCCCACTTATTGCACTTTCACACAAACGGAGCGTTTCCTGGGGGAACTTTACACACACGCCAAAGGATAAGCAATTCTCATTTATTCATTATCTTTCTTCACACAGATAGGATTCTTTTATGGGAGATGATTAAAATTACACAGCACAAGGAATATAATAGAGCATTTGTTTTGCTTTGATAATGATTAGTTCAGCACAGCAATTAATGCCTTCGGAAGCGGAGTGTGAAACAAGAGGGAAGAACCCTGGAGGTGTGGACATCCATGTTCTTTTGTCCTACTGCATTCTTTGCATTCTCTCACAACTTTGTTATACGTGCCATCGAGTGAGAAGCAGCACCTAATCTGTAAAGCAGTGGTTCTCAACTGGAGACCACTGTCACCATAGGATGACAACCCACAAGCCAAGAAAGGATTACATTTTCTTACATACAGTAGTATACAATGTGAAATCCGTAGCATTTTGGATTATACTATTACTGTCAGTACAAAACATGCTCCTAATGACCAGCTCAACTCAGAAAATGCAGTGGGTAATCAAAGAATGGATTTGGATGAGGAGGACCTAACCTTTTTAAAGCTCATATTCTCTGACTTTAGTCACATCTCCATGGAGACGAGCTGGAGATGTACCCACTGCTGTAAAGCTACACACATGTTTGTTTGTACATGTATGAAATAAAATAAGTCATTAATCACGTATCACGTATAAAGCCATAGTTATGATCAAGTAAAAGTCGTTTTTATATATTCAGATGTTTCTATACTTTTATAAGGGATAAGTATTGAAAAAATGCATTCTGGACAAGGCTCACGACCCACTGAAATGGTTCAGTGACCCACTTTTGGGTCCCAACCCACCAGTTTAGAAAAGGACTGTGAACACATTAAGTAGGTCTTCTTTGCTATTGTGGAATAAAATTGTTCCTTTCTGTGTACTTTAAAAGCAGGTGCATAGTTACAAAACATTTTTATCAACCATGAATTGGCAGGTTAGTTGCTGGCATTATAGGGAATATAAATCTCACTTTGCTTCCTGAAAAGTGAGACCAGTTTAATTTGCTGCACGCCCTCATTCATTGTTTGTAAACAAAAAAAGATCAAGTACTGAATAATTTAAGACAATGATTCTGACTGAAGACCTCAATTTGTGCTTTAAAAAATTATAGCGATGGGCAACTGCATCTGTAAATGTCTTTGTCTTGTTCTTATTCAACAACTTGCTCTACAGGACCGTTTCTGTCAATTGTGTTGGGTCTTTGTTTGGGACACTTCCCTCTGCAGTCTCAGTAAGTGGTAGGATAGACTACTTTACTCTTTGCCAACATATTCACAACTATGAACTAGCAGTATTTAAATACTGGAGTAATCCTTCAGACCTAAGTGCCTTTGTGCCACCCTCTCTCTTGGTCAGATTCTTGACACTGATGAGCTCTGTCAGGTCTGGTAATGAGCTCCCGTTGCATCACCAAACGCACCCCACACCGGCCCTCCAAAGACTGGAGTCACAGCTCCCATCTGTCAGTGTCACATTCAGCCGTGAGAAAGGCGTGTGAAATCAAACGCACTCAGGAGCCGCAGGATCAAAGACTCTCGCTAAATCTCAGCATGCATCAGCACGACACCATCAATAAATAAAGCCCAGAGCAACATATTCAATATTTCATCGCTCAGTCATTGTTCAACGATCAGTGATAAAAGCAACGGGCAGGAGAAACATACAGGCCAAAGGATTAGATATTGACTGGTGTAATGAATGTTAAAGCTCCCCAACCTGCTAATCCAACAGCCACACCAACGTGAGACTGAGCTATATGTTGCCTAAGCGTCCCAGTGGCTCAGGGGTTAATACTCTCACAGCAACATGGTGGCGTGTTCAATTCCACACGACCTTGGAATTGGACACGAGCCAAACAGTAGCTCCAGAACAGGTTGAGATGGAGAGCAAAGTGCAGGGGACGATCTGTTTTGGGGTTGTAGTCAAGGCCGTGAGAAACCAGGGTGCTAAGGGTGGGGATGCCACACAGAAAGGCTGTTTTCATGTTTTTTTTTTACCTGTGTCTTGATGGCTGTCCTTCTGGTGCACCAGTTTCCCCCACCAACCAAAAGCGTGCACAATAGGTGAATCCTCCAGCCAGGTGATTTGGCCTGGAGATGGGTCAATGGGCATCTAAGGTCTAATACAAAGGACACGTTTCTCTATGGGGACAATAAAGTACACTGAACCTTAATGCCGGTCTTCCATGTATTGCGCTTCAGCCCAGCACTGCTTGCGGCACAGCCTGGTTTTACCCATTTACCATTTCCATTACAAATTTACAAATGGACCACAGTCATTGAGGGCGGTGCTCTCACACTGGGTATACACATGACTGAAGGAACAACAGAACAGCAATGAAATGTTTTGTGATAACAATGAGGACAAATGATGCCTTTTGCTGGGGTTTATGGAATTATTCAGAGGTAGCAAGGCAAATACTAGTAAGCAGCTAAAGACGAACTATGAAGATGCAGATGTGTTTTTTTGACAATGGTATGATGTTGTGAAATATTAAATACTGTATGAGCTGCCTGTTTTAGGGAGGGTTGTCCTGGCCAATCAGTCCAGCCGTCTGTCCACGTCACATTAGTACTGTATCAGTTCAGCGCACTTTGGCCCAGGGTTGAACAAAAATTGTACCTGGCTGATCTTGTTTGACCCTGCCCAAATCACATTGCACCAGCCCCTATGGCTCCTCCTGCAGGTGGTGGGTCCACAGAAGGACGGCCTCACGATTCAAACCGGGCCTGTTGGTCTCTCATAAGGGGCTTCTGAACCGCTCTTTGTCTGACCCGTCACCTAGGACCTGTTTGCCATGGGAGACTCTACCAGGGGCACGAAGCCCCCGACAACAGAGCCCCCAGGATCATTTGGGTGCTCAATCCCCTCCACCACGTTAAGGTGGGGATATATATATATATATATATATATATATATAAATATAAATATATATATATATATATATATAAAAAAAAAACTTTTCCTCACCCTCCGCGGGCGGTCTCTCTTTTTCCTCCTGCTCGGGTCCTCTACCAGAGGCCTGGGAGCTTGAGGGTTCTGCGCAGTATCTTTGCTGTTCCTAGAACTGCACTTTTCTGGACCGAGATGTCTGATGTATTTCCTGGGATCTGCTGGAGCCACTCCTCCAGTTTGGGGGTCACTGCCCCGAGTGCCCCAACGACCACGGGCACCACTGATGCCTTCACCCTCCAGGTTTTCTCCAGCTCTTCTCTGAGCCCCTGGTATTTCTCTAGTTTCTCGTGTTCCTTTTTCCTGATGTTGAAGTCGCTTGGTATTGCTATGTCGACCACAATGGCTTTCCTCTGCTCTTTGTCCACCACCACAATGTCCGGTTGGTTCGCCATTACCATTTTGTCCGTCTGTATCTGGAAGTCCCACAGGATCTTGGCTCGGTCATTCTCAACCACCTTTGGAGGTGTTTCCCACTTTGACCTTGGGGTTTCCAGCCCATATTCTGCACAGATGTTCCTGTACACTATACCAGCCACTTGGTTATGGCGCTCCATGTAAGCTTTCCCTGCCAGCATCTTACACCCTGCAGTTATGTGCTGGATTGTCTCATTGGCCTCTTTGCACAGTCTACACCTGGGGTCTTGTCTGGTGTGGTAGATCTGGGCCTCTATTGCTCTGGTGCTCAAGGCCTGCTCCTGTGCAGCCATGATGAGTGCCTCTGTGCTGTCCTTTAGTCCGGCTCTGTCTAGCCATTGGTAGGATTTCTGTATATCCGCCACTTCAGTTATGTTTCGGTGGTACATGCCGTGTAGGGGCTTGTCCTCCCATGACGGGACCTCCAGCACCTCATCTTCTGTTCCCCATTGTCTGAGACATTCACTGAGCACGTCATCTGTCGGAGCCTTGTCCTTGATGTACTTATGGATCTTGGATGTTTCATCCTGGATAGTGGCTCTCACACTCACTAGTCCTCGGCCTCCTTCCTTACGGCTAGCGTACAGTCTCAGGGTGCTGGATTTGGGGTGGAACCCTCCGTGCATGGTTAGGAGCTTTCGCGTCTTAACATCTGTGGTCTGTATCTCATCCTTTGGCCAGCTTATTATTCCTGCAGGGTATCTGATTACTGGTAGGGCGTAGCTGTTTATTGCCCGGGACTTGTTCTTGCCATTGAGCTGGCTTCTTAGGACCTGCCTTACTCGTTGGAGGTATTTGGCCGTAGCCGCTTTCCTTGTCACCTCTTCGAGGTTGCCATTTGCTTGTGGGATTCCGAGGTACTTGTAACTGTCCTCAATGTCTGCTATTGTTCCTTCTGGGAGTGAGACCCCTTCTGTGTGGACTACCTTCCCTCTCTTAGTCACCATCCGACCACACTTCTCTAGTCCGAATGACATCCCAATGTCTGCACTGTATATCCGGGTGGTATGGATCAGTGAGTCGATGTCTCGCTCATTCTTAGCATACAGCTTGATGTCATCCATGTAGAGGAGGTGACTGATGGTTGCCCCGTTCCTGAGTCGGTATCCATAGCCAGTCTTGTTGATTATTTGGCTGAGGGGATTCAGACCTATGCAGAACAGCAGTGGGGACAGGGCGTCTCCTTGGAATAAGCCACATTTGATGGAGACTTGTGCAAGTGACTTGCCATTGGCTTCAAGGGTGGTTTTCCACAACCTCATCGAGTTTGCAATGAAGGCTCTTAGAGTCCTGTTGATGTTGTATAGCTCCAGGCATTCAATACAGTACAGTCTTCTGTTGGGGCCTGTGTAACTCAGAGATGCGTAGAAACCACTGGGGGCTGTTTTTCTTCGTGATTATTTTCTGCTCAGCACTCACATCATGTTCTGTCTTCATCGCTGTTTGGCTCTTATCACAGTAAACAACGGTCTCTGGGGTAATTTAATTGTATAGAAAAAATCTGCACAATGCTGCTGTATTTCATATCAAACAGCTATAAACAGCAAACACTTAAAAACAGGTTTCTCAGCGTTTGTAAAATTAAAGTCTAAGTCACTTTGATGAGTGAAACACAGAATATGCTTTTGTATGGCATTTTTATTTCCAACCATACTAACTGTAAGTCAGCTATGAACTGGAGCTTGACAGAATGGTGTGAAATAAGAGTAATTAGAGCATACGGTACATTCACTTTACATTACATTATATTGTGGCTGCAATAACCTCTGACAGAAAAGGGAGTGTAGCGGGTTAGGACGTGTGGTCGGGATGTTGTTGTTAGTTGCTGTTAGTGTATTTAGCTTTCATCCAAACTTTATCAGAGAGGTTTCACACACACACACACACACACACACACACACACCTACACACACACACACACACACACACACACACACACACACACACACACACACACACACACACACACACACACACACACACACACACACACACACACACACACACACACACACACACACACACACACACACACACACACACACACACACACACACACACAGTTTACACATAGTAAAAAAAACATTAGTTGGAAGTGATGGCAACCATTTGAGGTGTTTGAAGTTACACTGGCCTGTTTTTTGCTTTAACATAATCACTTACTCAGTTGACTCAAAGTGTAATTTGGGTGGCAGTGCAGACTTCACTCTGTGTAAAAAGAACATCCTTTCTAAAGTTCCCAAACAGACAGATCCACCGCTCTGATGTATGATCGCTGCAGGCACTTATATTTAAATGCTAATTCTTTTACGCAAGCAGTGGACTCCAATCTGAGCAGAGCTACCACTCTGCACTTCTCTGTAAGGTTAGGGGAAGCTTTAGAGGGAACGCCAGGCTGGAAGTGTGAAGTTATGGCACAGAATAACTCACTCGAGTGTTGAGACACTGAAAGCATAATGATTACAGCAGAACAAGGCAAGCACTTTACATCAATAAGAAGGTGCCCTTGAGCATGATGTGGGGGGGTGCCGTTACTTGTGCTACATATCCTTTCTTCAAAAGCTAGATAGCGAAGGTTAACTGTGTACTGTTAGCTTTTAGCCTCTATTTTGATTGGAGTAAACATATAACCTATATATTCTAATGACTTAAACAAGCGGTTCTGTCGCCAAGAAAACACAGTTCATGGTCTAGTCCCTTGAGTGATCCATCCAGAGACGGGGACTTGTGAAATGTACTCAAGTCACACTTAGCTATAATTGCATGTTGCATTCGATCAGTCTCGCAATCACTGAAGTGTCTACATAAAAGCTTACCACTCTGCCACACGAGTTTCCAAACAAAGTCCAAACCTGAGATGTTCAAGGCACTTTCCAAGTTTCATAAATGAAAGGAAAGCAGCAAGAGCCTTGTGTTTTGTCTTGTACCCTAATCACTCAAGACTTGATTCAATCTCAAAAGTTATACGAGTTCTTCAGTATTACTCAACATGACCACCGGACCCTGCTTTCTTATGGGTTGTGTCTATTCTTGAGTGCGTTTCGAAAAGGGGACTGCACAAACCATTTGTCAGTGCATTTACTACAGTCCACTGAACTTCATCGTGTTTGTTGTTGTGATGTGAACAGTTATGGGTTTCCAGACCACACAAACACTGACGTAGAAAAACTGTTCTCGCTCTCCATTGCAGGTGGAGACTAGAGGATCCGGCAACAATGACTGTCATCTCTGGCTCCTCATAAGTACTTGATCCGTGCGGTTTTGAAAGAGAGAAAGAAAGATCTTCAGGAAAAACGATTTCTGACAAAGGAGAACTGCAGTAACAGTTACGGCTTCTCCGAACTCTCCACAGTGAACACACTACAGTTACAGACCTGAGAGAAGCACAAGTCAGAATGCCTTGTAAGACGTTTGGGAAGAATGGGGTCAAGTAAATATGTCCAGACAAATGCAGAAACAAGCTTCTGGTGCCTATATATCTCTAGAAGAAGAAAAATAACTTTATTTATATAGTGCCGTTCACAGACATAGTCACAAAGCGCTCTACATGAGACAATTATACATTCACTCCATACCCTGTTCCCTCCGTTCAACCCAGTCTATGGACTGATTAACCCAAAGTTGAATAGTTTGGGAGTAACACAGCACACCAACATCAAAACCCTACCCCCACTGTGAAGTATGGTGCAGGGAGAATCATGGTGTGGGGCTGTGTTATCAAGATGTTTTGCAGAAAGACCTGAGACATTCACAACAGCGTGGAAAAAGTAAGTGAACCCTTGTATTAAATAGCTGAATGACCCTTCTTTTGTAGCAATAACTGCTTTTCTGTAGATGCAGATTAGGCGCTCACAACGATAAGGATGAATCTTGGACCATTCCTCTTTACAAAAGTGTTGCAGTTCAGCGGGACTCCTGGGTTCACTCACTTTTTCCTCCCTGTCCTGTGAATGTTTACATGTTATGGCCAGTATTGAGTGGTATTAGTTTAAGGAGACACTGTTTATTCATTCTTATGATTTTGATGAAGATCTGACCACATTGTATGACCAATTTAGAAATGTGAGAAATTCTAAAGTGCTCACATGCATTTTCCTCCCACTGGATATCTAAATGAACATGCTACAAACAGCTTAAATATGTTTTTCCTAACCACGGAATTGGACGCATATACATTCTTGGAAGTATTTTCTATTCAATTACAACAAGAGTCCAATTACATTGAAGCATGGCTCAGGGTGAACTGTCATCCCTGCAGGTCGATGTTGTTTACAGCCCGTCTCTGAACAAATCACGCCCAGCATTCCAAAAACAATATTAGTATTTCTCCATGAGCGTGCCCTATGCGTTCATGTTACAGTCTGTTGAATATGCCATCAGAGATAAAGTGTATTTTGCATTTTGATGGATCCTGCGGTACATTGTCGTCCCTCAAGTTGATAACGGGGCACCCTCCATCTCTGTCACTGCTGGGTTGCTGCTGGGAGAGTGAGGGAAATAAGGTGAGGAGAGAAGCAGAAGATTTCCAAAGAGCGGTCGGAAGAGGCAGATGAGTGTGAGCTGAGCAGAGGTGGATCTGAGAGTTCTCCTGTGTGTGCACTGCGTACTAACGACCAGGGCACAAGCCAAACCATCCCACGCTAACCATACGGGACAGGGGCGCTTTCATGTCACATTTTTCACTCTCAGTCCTTCAAATCTCAATACTAGCTTGTAGTTATTGCGGCTTACGTTCGATGATTTCTTTTTTTTTGTCCAATTAGTTAAGAGGCCCATTGTGCTTAAATTCTATAATCAATATAAAACGGTGAAGCATCTTTTTATGTTGTACTTCACACTTGTCTTCTGCCTCATTCATATCGTGCATTGATAGTCTCCTCTTTGATCACAGACAGATTTTCTTTGGCTCAGCAGCTCATATAAATTGAATAGACAAGTAGAGTGCTTTATGTGTTTTTAATAGTGCACATCCTTAACACCAAGGGCCATTTGCATTTGACAGAATAGTGAAGTAAGCTGTGCCTGTTTTTGGTTTTCTACGCAAAACAAGACCATTTGTGTACAAGGGTATTGACCCGTGCCTACTTAAACGTGTGCATGTGTGCGTATGCAGAACCGAAGGTCATGCTGCTGAGAGGTCACACACACTGCCTCATCTATTATCAGCTCTGATAGGGATAAGAGCCGCACTCGACCGGTGTGTGTGGACGTGCACCCTCTACTGAAAGCGCTCTCTATACTCACCGCTGGAATAATGCCATGTTTTATTCATGTGCTCTTTATCATGAAGGAAGAGCGCGCAAGGAGGAATGGGGTAAAACAATCAGCGGTGCTGGGGGGCCCGGAGAAAAAGAAGGAGCGTGCAGCAGCCACAGCCGGGGAGAGTTCCTGTGCGAGTGTCATCGCAGCACGAGGCAGATCCAGGACGTGCCCGGTGTCTGTCACAATAGAGTAAGAGGTGCAGAAAAGTGTGGCGCAACAGCGAAGACATGCAAGGAGAAGAAAAAAAATCTGTTTGTTCTGTTTGTGATCCACAGCACTTCTCAAGGGACAATTCATGCATTCCATTTACCAAGGCCACGCGCTCAACATCACTCCCGCTTAGCTCGCAAGATCAGACGAGATCAGGCAATTACAAGGCGCGAATCATCTGCAACTCATTTTCCATTGTAATGATTACGATCAGATTGTGCATCCCCACCATTTGATCCAATGGGAATTATGAAGGTAAAATCGTGGCTGTAGGGGTGAGAACTCGCTGGTGAATGACAAACAGGTATGTGAATCTACTGCCGGTGCCAGGAACATCACCTCAGGGTCCACCAGAGGCTGTGGGTGCGTAAGTGAAAGCGATGCACGCTGCATTTCAGTGTCTGTAACCCTGCTCAGTCTCAGCCCGTTCTGTATCTGTTCTGCTGCGGTTGATCACGGGCTCTTCACATTGCGTTGCCCCGTGATTAGAGTGTGGGCGCTGTGGCTTTTTTCCTGTTTGCCCTGTCGAGGGGCACACACCGCCACTCTGCGCCAGTTCATGCCTTTTATTCATGCATTCTCTGTCAGTTAGTCTTTCACAAGGATCTTTGGTTGCTGAGTATTTGGTGCATTGGTGCGTGCGTGAGTGCGTGTGTGTGCGTGAGGAGCGAGGAGTGGGCTGAGGCTGCCCTTGCTTTAATTGAAGCTCTGGTGCTGTCAGAAATGGTCAAGTGGTGCTCTGAGCTAAATGGCCGCTCTGGCTCCAACAGCAGCGCCGTTGCACGCATAAGCATAAGTCTATTAGGGTCATACAAACACAATGATGACTTTTATTGAACCAGTGAGAGGGAAGATTCAGAGCAGTGCAATATCTGAGAGGGAAGTTTATCCAGAGCTAGCTTGTCATTTTGAAACTACTATGAGAAATTATGCTGCAATCAAACACAAAAAAGGAATACAATTATGCGGTGAAAGACTCAAATAGACTCTTCACTTCAAATGCCTCTCAGTACCTGTTGGAAAAGAGTTTTGACAGTGACAGACAGAAGTCCTGCTCTGGAACAGTCCTTATTTGTCTGGAGCTTTCTTCTTGGGTTTATGTTTGAGCGTGTTCCTATCTCTGACTCTGTTTACATGACCCCCTGATAACAGCGGGACAACGCTATCTGGAGCAGGATATTAAGAGTTTGAGGAATACAAATGCACCTTATTAGACACAATGCATGCCTCACGTTGTGCAAAAACAAGAGATACAAACACAAACCAACTTTACAAAGATCTCGCCCCCAACTCAAGCTGCAGTGTAGTGAGGAGCCATGTGTTCTGTAGAAGATCACGCTGGGTTGTCTTTGGACGTTAAGTGCACACACATGTTGTACCAGTGTCATGTGTCGTGCATGCTCGGGAAAAAAGGCTCGAGAGTGATACAAGTGTACCTCCTCTCTGTGCAGTATTCTTTTGACCTGCAATATGATGAATAGACTTAATAAATGACTCAATGTAAACCATGCCAAATTATTGTATCAATCAAGTAAACAAAGCAGCTCTCACTGAACCAAATCCTCCTTTGAAAACATCTCATCCTTCATGTTAACCTGCAAAGAGAGACTCATTCGACCAGATCTAAAGCTTGAATTTTTAGAGTATTATAATTCCTGCTTTGGGAGCCATTAGGAGCTATAGCTCAGTTTTGCGAGAGTGATCAGACGATAACAATACGAAGCATTTGGGTCACTGTTATTTCATGATTGCTTTCCAATTTCAATCCAGTTGCTTTTAGGGGCCTTCGTTTTCAGAGCTCGAGTTCCTTGTAAAGAAAAGGGTGTCAGTTGTGCTCGCCCCACAACTATTTGTCCAGTATTAACGGTCGATGCTAACAGGAAGCTGACCTGTGCTGTATCCAGCTCTGTGACCGAGCTGTGGTCAGCAAAGATTGTAAAATCAATGACTAATTACACTCTCTGGGCACCGAGGGACACACAGACACTTTTTTTTTTTTTTGGAAAAGTCTGTCTGCAGGGTCTGGCCCAGTGGTCAGTGGTTCTCGACCTCACAGCTGTGGATATTTAGGAACAGCATTAACAAAACTATTGGATTAGATTGATGCTGCTCCTTCAGGGACTGGCTTCTCCAAGTACTTTGCTTGAGTTCATTATTCATTCACTCCTCTGTCACACTGGTTGTGGGTGACATTACGGGGAAGACTTACATAGAAATACCTGATCCTAAAGGAATCCTGTTAATAATTCAACTAGAAGACATCCAATTTCAAAGTGCTCAGGGCGTTTTTGTCAAATAATTGTCCTGAGTTGAAAGTGGTCTTTACTTGTGAGAGAAAAGAAAATCCAAGGCACTCTCCCAGAATCAAAATTCTGTATTTCCATTTCTAAAAGGCCTAATTCATTTGGAATCTTTTTGAATTAAGTAACCCATTGAAATAAAGACTATTCAGACTAAACACACAGTTCAAACCTCTGTCAGTCTGGCAGAGCAGGTCACATATCTCATTGCGGTAGCAGCTACCAAATCAACTTTTATAAACTGTTCATGCTTTTATTACTCCAGGTCCAAGAGACTCGCGTCTACACCAGGGGTCTTCAACCTTTTTTACCTGGCGAGCTACTTTTACACAAGAGGAGAGCTTCTTATGCTTCAAAAACACTTCCTTATACTTTACAATATTGACCAAACTGTTTGCAGATTGTGTTCAGCAAGTTCAGAACAAACAGAAAATGCATCTAAAATTTGAGTTATCAAGCGTGTAGAGATGTAAGTCTTTGGCGAGCTACCGAGAAAGGCCTGGCGAGCTACTGGTTGGAGATCCCTGGTCTACACTGACTGACACCACACACATTTGGTTCTATTACAAGTACTACATAAATACAACAAATGCTACAGATGCTACAAACAACAACTCTGAGTTTTTTTATGGTACTTCCCCCCACTTTCATAACTCACCATAGAACAATCTCAGTTTGACACTAATGTTTGGTGTGTTCCTTACTTTTATGAAATATTTTGATTCAACAAAGGCTTGTTCTTTATTTTTCAGACTAAGCCGTGTTTGCATGTGTGCTTTGACTAAACAAGTTTGTAATATAATGAAAGTGGAGTGTTGTTTTGTTTTTAATTCAAGCTTTGTTATGCATATCATTGTGGTTTCTCTCTGAAAAGTGTTCTAGCTGCATTAAAACATAAAATCTTAATCTTATTTTGGCTTTTGTTGTCTGTATGAAGTGAGCATAAACAAAGCATAAAGGAAGCTGGCGCTGCTGTGCTGCGTGACTCCTGCTTTGTCTTCAAACATGTTTGCTCTGCTCTCATTATGTGGCCCTCATCACTGTTTGTGTAATCTGAGCTGTAAAACAAGACTTTCTGCAAAGAAGGGAAGGTGTACTGTGTTGTCCCAGTAGAGAAAATATCCTGCATTTGACCCATTCTTCCATGCCGCTGGAGCTGCCTGTAAGGAGCAGCGCCCGGAGACCCATCTCAGGTCAGTATCACGTGGCTGGAAGATTCACCTATTGTGCACGTTTTGTTTTGACTGTCATAACGCAATGCAATGCTTTTGAAATGTATGAAGCAGCGTTTTGATATGACTGCTTGGTTAATGCCTTTAAGCTTGTGCTCTGGGGACATTTGAGGAGATGATATTGTGAATAGCTGCACAAAGTCCACTGATTATGCCTTTTGCAACAGCAGCCAATAAGGATACAGTACCTCTAATTATTACCCCATCAAGCTATTAGAGTATAATAGCCTGATCAAGCTATTAGACTCTAATAGCTTCAAGATAAACGTTTTGTTCCAATTGCATTAGTTACATGTGACTTTAAACTGTCTATGAGAGATTTGCAGCACACGGCTGTCTCTCTGGGAGACAGTGGCACAGAGGGTGGAGCGGGTCATCTAATGATCAAAAGGACACGGGTTCGAATCCTGACTCCTGTAATTGTGTCAATGGGCAAGACACTTCTCCCTCCTTGCTACCAGTGTCTTCATGCATTTTCTCCAAATTTTTAAATCCAAATAAATATGTTTTTAAAATCGAGAAATACTTTTGACACCTGCTCCCAACACTTTATCACCCTGCTTTCTAACCTTCCCCAGGCATTCGGTGACCCCTCCCCATCGCTGTCCAGCTCCTTCCCGGCCCGGTGCAGTGAGGAGGCAGTCGCGGCTTTTACGGCCACTCAGTGAAGCGCTGCCCGAGCCTCTTGACCTCCTCCCGGCCTCTCTCGGCCTCTACACTGCATGAGTTAGCCTTCGGACCAGATTGGCCTTGATTGTGAGACGTTTTTCTCCAGGATTCACTATACATTTATCAAGACAGACAGAAAAGGGATTGCAAGACGAAAAATATATCATGCTGCAACTGATTTAACAGTTGAGATGATGTGTATTAGATTAATAGGGCCACAAATCTAACAAGAAAATTATGATTGTGTCATCCAGGAAGTTTCCATCATAGTAGAGACTTGTGAGAGTGTGTGTACTGAGAATGTATTTTGTAAAGACTGGGGCGTCCACATTAGTACATGACTCAATTTAGAGTGATTATAGAACGACAGAGGGTTCACACATAAGGAGTGAGAATCACAAGGGCTGCCCCACTCCACAAGTACACCACGCTGCTGCATTATACCTCTGTTCTCCTGCTTTATTTCTCTCTTTCAAGAAAAAACTGACCCCAGATCAGTAGCACGTGTTTATTCTGTAGTTATCTCAAATGGACATTACAAAGTCCCTTCCCCAGCCCTGAAGGTGCTCGGGCCTAATTAAAAAGAGACAAAGAAGTGGGAAGTATTCCAGTGGACTGAGTAAGAAGAAAAGGAATGCTGGACAAACATCAACCCGTGACAGCGGAGAGCAGAGGAAACCTGTAAGCCATCAGAAGGATGCTTCTAAAGTTTGTTTGTACTGGCTAGAAAAAAAAGTATTTCTTTTGGTGTTGGCCTCTAATTTTGGGCTGTTTGGTGTGGTCTGCTAATGTTTTTTTTCCCCATAGCCATGAAAGTGAGTGGAAATGAGCTGGGAGCTACGGCTACGCTGTTTCTGTATTTATTGTAGTCTGTTTTTGACCGCTGGACGTTATTCACATTTGGGTCGGTAAATTAGCCCACGCTTCTCTGTCGTGTCCAAAATCATCATTCCTGCGAATAGGGTGTGATCGCATCTTTCTGCTGCACACATTACACGATTCGGACGTGAGTTGAGTTCTTATCCACACAGAGAAATTGTAAATAATCTGGGTTTGATTCTTTGATTTTCACTTTTTGAGAGGAGTTGATCAACCTAAAACATGCACATTAGGCTAAATCCTCCAGCGAGGAATACTTGACCTTGAATAAGACCAGATATGTTCCCGGGCGCTGTATTGTTGTTGCCAACAAAACAGCCTGACAGAATGTCCCTCATTCACTCCAGAGTGAGAGTCCACTGACTCAAGACAATAAAAGAGGCTCATGGGAGGGGCTGGTGTGGTCCTGCATGTTTTAGGGCAGGGGTATCATCAGAGTTTAATGATTCATGTGACACAATTGACATGGTGCAGGGCCAGAGCTCTGAGTGTGCTACAGCCATCAGAGCCATCAGCAGGAGCAGAAGAGAAGACCTCCCATGAGAACGAAGGTCAACTCTACAGTGGCCCGAGAGAAATACTCTGCTTGGTTAAAAATAAAGTCACCACCTGGATCTGGGGTTGCTGCAGTTGGTCAGGTCAGCAATATGATGATACTGAAGAATGAGAGGTCAGCTGAATACTGAATGACCAGGTTATGACATTACTGGATACTGGCCCCCAGGTCGCACTTTGACTAAAATGTTAATAGTATATTTCATACATAATGTAAAATACTGAATTGCTTCCACATTATTTTTGAATATTGCAGTACTATCAGCGTATTCATTGATCTAAACTTAAAGCGAGTGTTTGTTGGAGGCTCTTGGTGCTAATTCTGTTTCTGAAATTTTGGAAATTTTCAATATAGAAAACACTACACACCCTAACTTAAAAACAAAGTAGGTTTTCATAAAAAAAATACACACATTTCATGTCATTTTTGCTCTTTCTGAGTCTGTGTTTAATAGAAAATAATTAATTGAATACTAAAATAGTTGGTCACTATTTCAATAATCGCTTAGTCAATAGTTGTTTCAGCCCTACCATAGACCATAACATTTTGTTTTACCACATTATGCACCACATATTCGGGGAGGGGTGTTAAATTGGATTAAAAATTATTTAGAACAATTTATACAGTTTGCTGGTAAAAAATACAAATTTATTGTGGAATTCCCCAAGGTTTCATTGTTGGGCCCAACCTTTTTATTCTGTATATAAATGACTTTATGTTGTGAAGCATCAGAAATATTACAGTTTGTATTATTTGCTGACACAACAGGACATGAGTAAAATAATCGAAAAAGAAATGCTGGAAATAAAGGACTGGTTTGATGAAAACAAATTATCACTAAATGTGGCTAAACAAAATGGATGGTGTTTTCTAATTGTGGATTAAATGTGGATATCCAGCTTTAAATGGATACAATATTAAAGGTGTCCGATTTTAGATTTTGAGTGTGACAATGGATGAAAAATTAAACTGGAAATCTCATTTATACAGCATTAAAAAGAAATTATGTAAAAAAAAATATTGCTCTTCTCAAAGTAAAGTATTATTTGTGTGGCTTTAAGGGTTTTATATTGCACAATAATACTACCTTATTCTATTTATTGCTCAGAAGTTTGGGGAAACACATACACAACTACTATAATAACAATACAAAAAAGCTATACAAATTATTCATAAAACTCCTGGAAGAGCACATATACAAATCAACTATTTATAAAATCAAAACTATTAAAATTACAAGACCTCATAAAATTACAAACATTAATCATAATGTACAAAGCAAGGCAACTTTTGCCTCAAACATGTCTCTATTTAAATCCAATTCATCCAGTCGTAGGAAACTTAACTTTGAATGACCCAGAAGCAGATGGGCATCTCCGTGACAGGAGTCAAACTGTGGAACGCCCTGCTCCTAAATGTAAAGAACTCCTCCATTGTGCATCCATTTAAAAAGCAATTCAAATAAACAATAAATCATAGGGCTGCTCGATTACAGGAAAAAATAATCATCCCAATTATTTTGTTTATAGTTGAAATCACGATTATTCAAACAATTATTTGTTGCCTTTAAAAAAAATGTATTTGATTTATTTATCTAAATCCCAAATTATATTAAATATGCTCACGTTTCTAAACTAATCATGAAAGATTACTGTCACCTGCCCCCTGCCGGACAGCCCTCACAACTGCCCAAGCAAACCAAGTGCGTGGCCTGATGACATCAGCACACTGTTAAATCATGACCTGCCTGTGTGGCTTGAAGTCATTTTGTAAATTGCGCATCAGACCATCTTTTAGAATCTTGTAGAATATCTTACGCAAAGTATTGTGACCTGGGCTTTTAAAGGCACTACACACTGCATGAGACCTTGTAGATTCTGGCCCCAACAAAGCACCTGCCCTTTTCCCACAGCGGGGAGGGCAGGTGCTCTTGTAAAATTGACATCCTGCATCTGGTCTGGTCAAAGCATCTCTATTTTGGTATAGTCATCAAATCTGGACCTTACCAGACTTTACAATAGAACTCATTGTATCATCCAAATAGAAGAGTGAGGGAGTGTCATTCCCTTCAGACTTCAGAGCGGTGGGCTGATAATAAAGTTTTCTCCTCTGAGGCAGTTCAAACAGCCGCACCGCACTTGTAATGCAGATTTGACAGCGGCGGCAGCGGCAGTGTGTCTGTTGTCTTTGGTCGACGAGCAGTAAACAGGAGCCACCGTTGTTTTTAATAAATAACTGAGACAGGAACAAGTCCCTGGAGATTTGGAAAGAAGCTGGATTTATTGCTTATTCAGCCTCAGTGGGACAGGACTCAAGAATAATACAGCCATGGATACACAGAAACTCAGAGTCAACTCTACACACTGAGAGGAAATACCATCTCACTATCACTGTGACTCAGACATGCTCAACAGAACCCAATATTCCCTTCAAAGAAAACCTAAAAAATAAATATATCTTTGCTTCTTAGTTTTGGACTAAGCCATAAGTTCTAAACAAACCTATTTTCCTCTAGATGTGCAAAGTACTGGTGGTTGCTGCAGTCAGAAGATAGTGTTCATTATAGAGCTACTCTGCTCAAGCGCCAAATTTGGGTTGATATAGGACTCTCTACTCCTCAAACACTGCTGCATCTTTAGGTATCACTGGATCTGTCCTCTGCCTGTTGGATTGGGTTCTGTTTTAGTTTCTGTGAGGAGGCTTCTGAATATGCACAGTACATGACATTTCTTGCTCGCACACAACCGTGCTAAAAGATTACAAACATCTACTCATTTGGTGGCGCTTCATCTTAAGTCTGGTGGCTTTGTGGTGGGTTTTCATTACAGTTTTAAGAGTATCTTGTGTTGTATATTTGTTTTGTAGACAGTGATGGTGCTTTGTTGTCTCTTTCTTAAGCATGTGTAGTTTCCTTGATCTGTGAGGGGTAATTCAAGCATAGAACCGTCAGGAGAGAGCTGCCTCATGTTTCCTGAAGTGTTCGATGCGCTCCCCGGTCAGTGGGACACTAGGGGCCCGTACACAAAGTGACCCTCTACAGCAGCTGCTACCTCCCCTGTGTCTGTGATTCACCTTCTCACAACCTCTAATGATGAACTATATTGGGATATTTACCCATCAGTATTCACTATATGTACTCCTCAGAACATCAATATTACCCTTAAGACCATATTAATCACGGTGTCACCCTTTCTTGTCTCGGTGAAACACTACACTGTTGGTTTTATAATATACAGAGCATGCACAAGAGTAATTATCCACAAATGAGCCTGTCGCATATCTTGATTAGTTTTAAGTGTAGGTTCACATGTACACAGAAAGAATTGAACATTTATGGAGGAGAAATAAGAGGTTGCATGTTCATTCACTGTTACATTCATAAGTTTGTGGTGTGTGTTTGAACCAAAGATTAATATACTCTTTGAAAATCCACTTGTCTATTTTTCCCACTGTCTGGAATTAAGACAAAATAAGAGACTTATGTGTTTGATTGGTGTTTTTTTTGTGTGTTTGTTTGTTTGTTTTTTAATTTTATTCTGATATTATAAATACTGTCTCATGATGGACAGACGGGACAGTGGAAACACAATTTCTGAGGGACAGTACGAAGGCAGAAGCATTGCATTGTTCCTTCAAACAGTGTCTTGAAATGAATTCAACTTTATGGAAATGTGTAGAGACCTGAGCCACCAGTCACAATGTATCAGAGGTGAAGGTTCTGTGTGGTGGGTCAGTGTGAATCCAACCGCAGCACCTAAGTGCCCAGGCCTAAGTGAAAATGTTTTGACACTTTAAGTCAAACATAAATTAGACAAGCTGTTTGGGGATACTAGCCCCTGCGATAGGGACTGGACAGGCACATCCATGTCCTGTGTGTGTCCAAGGGAAGATTTATGAAGCAATAAATGCCCTTCTTGGAAACAGGCAGACCAGGCCAAGTGCAGTGCTTTGCACATGGTGCTCTAGCACAGCCCGGACAGATGTTCTGTGTGATATTACAACTGCCCCCAACACAGGCTTCCTGCTGGAACAGCACTGGGGCTCTGAGTCCAAGACAGCAGCCCTGGCTCTGGCCGACAGCACACGAGGATCACACAGAGAACAAAGAGCTCGGTGGCAACAGTAAAGAGTCTCTCTCATTTGGTCTTACATGAGCCCTTCAATGACTTGTGCAGCTCGGGCCAATCTGGCAGCAGGACACAGACTCTGAGAGACACTCAAGTGCTCTGAGCTTAAGCGCTGGCAACAAAATGTATCCAGGGACAAGCAGGAGTGCTCTCGAGCAAGACACTCATCCCATATCTCATTCCCACATGCAATGAATACATATCTTTTTGAGATTTCTCATTACAATTACATAAATATTTCTTTCCATATCACATACATTTTTATTTGCTGATTTGTCATGAAACACACACACACACACGCACACACACACACACACACACACACACACACACACAGACACACACACACAATCTTGTACTTCTATCTTAGTGAGGACACTCATAGGCATAATGTACTACCCAGACCCTAACCCTAAGGTTAGGGCCCCAAACCCTGACCGTAATCCTAACCTAAACCCAATTCTAACCCTAACCCTAAAACCACATATTGACCCTTAAACAGTCCTTCAAACAAGTGAGGACCACCCAAAATGTCCTCACTTTACAAAAATGTCCTCAATAAAAACTCAAACTGGTCCTCACAATGTCATAATTACAGGAACACGCGTGCGCGCGCACACACACACGCGTGCGCGCGCACACACACACGCACACACACGTGCGCGCGCACACACACACCCCAACTCAGCAGACAACTTAATTACTGCTTTATGTGCAATGAGTAGGATTCTAGATGTTGGACCTTTTTATTTAAAAGTAAAAGTGAATGGCTGGGTATAAAATTATTGCAATTAGCTGGAATCCTGTTGTTTCACGTCTGTTTAGATTATGTACAATATATTATTAACTCCCACTGATCCAAATATAGCTAGTTTGCGCTGATTGGACTGTGTGTAATTAAGGCATTTCCTAACTCTGTCAGGGCCCCGCCCTCGACCCACCACCTGCCAGTCTCACATTCATCATCACACGTTCACACTGACGCACACAGGCCCCCTGCACCCCTCCCTCGACAAGCTCCCTGTACTTCAACATCAGAAAGGACTTTTTGTGCCGAGCTGTCACAGAGTCATCACTGAGCTGAGAGGAGGGCGCTGCGGATGTTTCACCCACGCTCCGCACAGTTGGAACAAGTCGCGCGGCAGCGACACTGCTCCCATCACGCGCTTTAAAACACACTTTGTGCCTTTGCCACTTGTTAAAAGGCTTCTGCGTTCTTTGTAGACTTTGGTAAAGGGAGAGGTGCGCACTCGTGTCGGCGGGGTCACAGATCTTAACTCGTCATGTCAGTGCCGCAGCCTCTGAACAATGCGACTGTCAGGAAGTTCCGCTGGAACTTTTATCCAAGGCAATAATCAGAGCAAGCACTCCTCTTAAACCAATAGAGGAAAAGACAGCAACTGTTTGAGAATATATTTGGAGGTGAAATCATATTGGTAAAACCATTTGTTCAGATTGCAGTACTTTGTCAACTTGGCAAGAGCCAGATTGATATTACAGTGCCAATAACATTTGCACTGACATCAATCTGGGACCACCCCGGCTTCAAGCGCCAGAACCAATTTTGGTTCTGTCCGAACGGTGAAGGTGGGAGCGGTTCTAGATGTGTTTGTAAACTCACAAATACCACGAGAATCCAGCTTGCTGGCAAGGTAAGTACTTTGTATGAAGCACATTTCATCCAGGTGCACTCCACTTTTAGCTGAACTCTGGTCAAATCAAAAGTCCTTTTTCAGCAGTTTTTCCTTTAACTGGGCTTAACCTGACAACTCAATATCACAGCTGTCTGAGACTGATGTCAGTGATTCAAAGAGCCCTGAAACACAACACCATCCATGAGTTTCGTTGATTTTTTTTTACCTTTATGGCACTGAAAAACAATTAGCACAATAATTCTTAGTATAGTGTATTAAGATTACGACCCTTACCTCGCATCAAGACACCGACAAAGCTTCCTCCTGCTTTCGCTCTCTGCTGTCATCACCTGGTGGGACTTTCTCTGTAGGTTTTGACTGCCATGCTGCGAGTACTGTAGTGTTTTGTTATTGAAGTGTAACTGTAGTGTTTTGTTTTTGAATCTCGATTACACTTTGTAGCCAACACAGAGTGTCTCACGAACCTTAAAATTGTAATTTTTAGCTGACACAAACTCAAAATAGTGACTATTTACTATTCCCAGCAAGAAAACGCACATCTCGCTCCTCTGCCATTGCAGCTTACGACAGTCTCGTTGTGAGTTGTCCTCATGCTGAAAACGTGACCTGTCGCATACACGTCATGTGACTCCTCGAGACGGAAGAAGAAAAAATACTTTATACTGAACTTTATTCTGATTATTTGTTTGGAAATAGTAATGAGTTATATTACTCGTTACTGAAAACGGTAGTCAGATTAGAGTAGCTAACTATGACCAATTATGATATACTATAGTATAAAACATATATGCTTTATTTTCTACACAAAACAATGCAAAGTTGCAGCATAAGCAACAATAGTTTGCTCACTTTTTGCTCATAATAGCCCTAAACTATTCTGCATTTTTCCTAATGGGGTTCTTTCAAGAGAATGTAATTGTCAACATTAAAAATTCCAAAGTGTCTGTTTGATTTGATTTACAATGGTGCACCAGAGACAAATGTAGGTGATTTGAATGAAAATTGTGTCATTCCCTTGAATGATTGTTTCTTGAATAAAAATAAATCAGATTTGTTCCTTAAATCTATTCAAGTATCTTTAAATATTGGCCTCATCCCTTTTGTTCACGTGACACATTGGCCTCTGTTGGGCATCATGCTTAAAAACACTGATCACACTCTGTAAAGCACAAACTACTTCCTGTAACTGAAAGTGTGGAAGAAAAGCAGGCTCAGGTTTTCATGGTTTCCATTTCTTTTTGAATATCCATTTAACCTCAGTGAAGCATTTTAATTTCCAAAGATCTGTTTCTTCTGACAGCCGTATTCTGTGGCTGACAGTGACTGAAGTACATGAGATTACGAGGTGTTCTTGCTCTCACTGTATAATTGGAGTCATGCTGCGCAGCTTTGAACAATGCTGTCTCTTCTCTTTCTTTTAAGTTCTGGAGTTTCTAATGAATGGCTCAATACGTTGAGGCCAAGGCGAAGCTTCTGACGGCACGGCGAGAAATCCTTGGCAGCATTACAGTAGCTTACACGGCTACCGCTGGGTAACAAAACCTCACTAATAGTCACTTGGAGAATATCACATGAGACCAAAGAAATGCTACATTTTAAAAGAAAAACGGAACACCTTAACTACACAACCAAACTGGAATCAAGTGTGTGATGGGATACAACGGATAGAGCAAAGTCTGTAGGATAGAATAGATGAACCTCAGTTTCAGTCCCAACACTCCCAAAAGGTTACCATTTCCTGTTCACGGCAGCAGCACAAATGAAATTATCCGTAAACAGTAACAATACAAGAGTAAGTGCTGTGCCACAGAAAAAGCCCTAAATTAGGTTATTGAAAGAAGAAAATAAGAGGATTTTGGTTTCTTTCAGATTGTCAAGCCCATGGTCTTTCTCATCTGCAAACTATTATAATATAGTTACATTTGACAAATTGTACAAACAGAGAAGCAGAACATCCAAACCTTCAATTATGTTACCACTGGATGCTACATTTTTCACGTTACAAAGTTTAGCTTTTTTTTTATTCACTGTATCTCGAAAGTAAATCAATTCTGTTTAACTCTTTCTTGCGCCTCAACTGGCATACTCACCTCTGCAGCATCTGTCAAAGCATGAAGCAGGGCCCCACTGGCATCCACAGCTGAGTGAAATATGCCAAACAAATGAGATCATAAGTTAACAGAGTGAAGTGGTGCAGAAAAACAGCATGCAAAAGTAATGAAAGCAATAAAACAAGCTGGTCCCTGCAGAGGCGCTGCATCGTGAGCTGAAGAGTGAACCATCGCTGAATACAAGTGGTAATTGCCCCAGACACTTTACTATATTAATCTTCTAATAATCTGACAATACAAAGAGTGATCTTTTGACAATGGAGGGGCCGAGTGAATCCTGATTACTTCATGAAAGCAGATTTTGCATTTCGATGGAGCTCTTAGCAGAAACAACAACTCATTTTTCACACGGGATTTATTTAGTGAGAGCGGAGGCTACTGGCTCTGGTGGAGGTCAGCCATGCAGAGGAGTACGTCAGGGCTCCTGGGAATTCTCCTTTTTGGTTCAACATGAAAACCCAGACAATGGAAGACTCCCTGTTGAGTAAAAAAGTCCAGCGTGTTTTTGTGTCATCACACTGACACAGGCCAAATGGTGAGTTTGGGTTTGAGTAAATCCCACAGCTCAAGTAAAATGGAAAAACTATAAGTTTCAGTCACGGTCAATATTCTTTGAGAGTGATAGTATTTTTTTGTTTAAATAAATACATAAAACATATGCATTAATGGTATAATGCAGCTTCTTTTTACCACTGGGCGGACATTGGCAGGACGCTTGAGTATTACTTTTACATATTGAGTCTCTCTCATTGGTATTCATTTAAAAATTTGGATCCCTGGCATCAAAAGTATAATTACGTCGATTCAGTCTAAGCTCTTTCCCCATTGTACTTGTACATCGAGTCAGAAGCACAGAGGACATTAGACCAGAGAATCCGCTTTGTTGAAAAGATACTGCTTGATTCTTTGTTCCTTGACTGCTTGATGAATGTTCTGAAATAGACAGAAGAACAGCAAAGTTCCTTAGAGTCATAATTATTAAAAATGCCGCAAAGACATGCCTTGTCTATTAATGAGCCCAAATGATTCCAACTCGTATGTGCAGCACGGAAACAGAGCAGTGAAAGAATGAGGACATTCCATGTGTGGAAGTTACTGCCTGAGCCTGAGCCAGGTCATTGAGAGGAGGCCACACAGGGGCCACCTCCATAAAGGGCCGCAACGAGGCTCATAAACTCTGACCACGAGACAACACAGCACAGTCTGCGGCTCTCAGGTTGCCCCAATCTGCCCCGCCACTACAGTCAGCTCCTCCCCATACCTCTGCTCTACAGGACTCTGTGTTGACTGCATGTGGTAGTGGGAGTGTTTAGGGCAGACGTTGAGATTGTGACCCACTTCTGCTCTGGGAGCGACTCGTTAAAGCCCCTTTGTCCTCCTTTGGCTGCTCCGCCATCTTTTCTACACAGCATCACTTCAGGCGTCTCCTGGGGTCTTTTTATCAGGCCACTCTGACAGTCTCAGTATCCCCCTCTTGCTCTTGCCCTGTCCCAAAGTCGGGGTGGAGGTGGAGATGGAGGTGGGGACACAGTCACTGTAAATCCACACATCTGCCATTATAAAAAGCTTAAGCTTGTTGCATTCATAACAGTGACATGTTGCCAAACTGAAATTCTGGCTCTGGAGGGACACATCAGTGCATGATTTAAAGAGCTTTTTGTCCCAGAGGCCATTGTGGGTGTTAGTTGCTATGCAACGGCTTTGAAACATCTCGATGTAATTTTGCATATATATTTAGCCTTGTGTGCATCTCATTACAGTACATTTTAAGCACACTTTCAGTCAGTGTGAGAGTGCCTCTGCTGGTGTGCTCCAGAGCTGCTCAGGCTGATGTGAGTGTCTCAGATGTCCCACTGTTGTTTTTCTTTCCTCTTTTTCCAGCTGCAGTGGAATTTGGTGCACTATTTTTGCCTTTTGAACCTCAGCCCCTGGCCCCAGTCAATCTGAAATTCTAGCTGACAATATGGGATTGTCTAGGTTTCCACTTTTCCCTAATGGAAGTCAGCTGTGGGCCTTTTCTGACAGAAGCAGTAGAGTGTCCCACCGGGATCCAGTCCAGGAAAAACAGCGACGGAGCCGAGGACGCTTGGAAAAACAGAGAAGCAGGAAGAGAAGCAGGAATAATGGCCAGGAGAGAGTCCAAGGCAAACACACAGGACTGTGTGAGCCTAAATCAACAGCGTGTGGACAATTTTATTTTGTGTAAAGATTGGACGAGCCTCTCTCACAAATGGAGTCATATGTTCATTTTTGGAACTGCATTGGTGGAAATCTGGCTCGCCTAATTTTTCCTCAAGAAAAGAGTTGTCCAAACAAACTCAAAGCAATTTTTGGATGACTCATTACGCCACCTGCTGGCATAATGTAATACAGCAGGCCACTGTGACTGAAGAGGAACTGCACGGTTTTTGACAATCTTATGATACACACTGATTTTCACAAAAATGTAACTTCAGCTTTGTTCTTTGCGACTCTCCAAATACTGGTCGTCAGAAGCATTTCATTGGATTTATGATCCAAGAGCACATTGTACTCGTGGACCGTGAAGTCAATTGAGAAACTCAGATTTAACGGAAAATTGCAAAGCAAATAAAGCAAACACTATTTGTGTTTCCCTACAATGGCCTTTACATATGAACTTGCTACTGCACAGTGACAGTCTTTGTTTTTACAACTCGAGGGAGACACGATGACGAGGGGTCTCAGTGATCTTGGGAAATTCAGAAGATTCTATGGATTTTATATATTGATCTTCTAAAATAATATTACTTTTGGAAAAGCTCACAACAAGTATGTGCACGATGTCTGTGCCAAATAAGCAAATACAGCAGGAGCCAGACAGGGTCCAGTTCTAAGGAGTGAACTATGAGTGTGTGACTGAGGAAATGCACTGGAGGCTGTTACAAAGCAATTTATAGGTAGATTAAGTTTGAGCCATAAAAATGATTATTCAGTCAGAGCGCTGGCTGAATTGAAGCACTGAGTGTTCGGTGCTGGCTTATTAAAGCATTAAAGTGTGTTAGCTGTCGCACACGAGGAAATGATGTCCCGTTAGGAGCGCATTAACCTTGATGTATGGCTCATGTGGCTCTGTGAGTGTAAAATCTTTTATTCAGTCTACTGCTGAGTAGCACTTAACAAATCACTGCCACTCATTATGTACTTGGCCTCCATGTACTTCTCTGTTTATCCTGATTTAATACTCCAGAGATCTGTTGTTATGCAAATACCTGCTGTAGTGTCCTCAATCATGTCAACACAACTCATTCAAAAGTGACTTGTCTGCAGTGTTTCAATTCCGAAAAAGAAAGACAGATTCGGTGTCTAGTGTCTTGCCCATAGCTGAAGTCCCCCCTCAACCTACATGTTGAAAAAGTGAATTTCCCTCTCAACAATGGACACATGATTGGTCTATGTCCTTAACGCAGGGGCCTTGGCCTTCACACACACATTGCTGATACGTAAAAGACGCCAAAGTGGCCTTTCTCTGCCTCGTGCCCTGAGTCTATACTTGTGGAGACGTGTCGAGGGCAGCACGAATAGCACCAAGCTTTAAATTTCACTATTACGCACACAGTTAAACTAGCCAATGTTTCACAGTAGCCTCCAGCCCATGGGCAACAACCATAGACTTATATTAGAACACACATTAAAAGTAGCACTGTTTACAGCCTGACTATACTGCACTGATATGGATGCCGTCACTCACCCCAGACGCCACTGTGATACCGTCGCTCACTCCTGCAAACTTCATTCATTCTGTGGCCTCCAATCTGTGCTGCTAGAATCTCCTTAGTCCGTGTTCCAGCGCTGTGTCCTCAGGTGTTCGAGTTGTGCTTCTTCGGGAGTTGAAAGTGCGGACTATTAAGCCCCAGTTTTGGGCACAACACAATGATCCATGCTCGAGCCATTGCAAACAAAGTCCAGTTTAAAACTAGAAATTGATTGACTGCGGAAATGCGAGAAGCGAATGCAGAAATTGCATAAACTCTTCAAATTGCATAATCAAATTTGCATAAACTGGTAAAATGCATAAAGTGTCATGTTGCATAAACTGTATAAACTGCATAAAGTGGTAAAGTGCATGAATGGGATAATTCGCATAAATTATGTAAATTGCATAAACGCTTTAAAATGCATAAACTGTTTAAATCCCATTAAGTGGTTACTTTGCATAAATTATTAATATTGCATAAACTTTTTTATTCCATAAACTGGTCAAACTGTTGAAATGGCCTCAGTGCTTGATTGGCAGAAGCTGCACAAATGGCTGAAAGGCCTGGAGTCTCCCCATTGGCTGGATTCCCCCATACGCACTAATGCAAAAATTTCAAACTCCCGTATAAAAAAACTGGAAAACTGCAGAAGGCCAATTTTTTCTCAAAACCCACAAGTTGCATAAGCTGAACATGCACAAAGTGCAGAAATTGCAGAAAATGCAGAGAAAAGTGCAGAAAAGCATGGATTTGCGGCAGCCCCATTATAAGTCAATGGGAAAAATCTCCGACATTTTGGCCGATTGCGGAAAAACCGTACGTTGCAGAAGTCCCAAAAGTAATAGCACCCTTCTCCTCAACATGCGGAACGTTTTGATGCATAACTTGCATAAATTGCACAAAGCATGAAGGTGCTGAAAGCTGGAGAAAATCGGGAAAAAGATGGAAGAGGAATAATAACTAGAAATGCAATGGCTGCGCCATTGCGATTGGCTGCGGAATTGCGGGAAGCGAATGCAGAAATTGCATAAACTGTTCAAATTGCATAAATTGCTTAATTTGCATAAACTAATTTGTATAAACTGGTAAAATGCATAAAATGTCATGTTGCATGAACTGTATAAACTGCATAAAGTGGTAAAATGCATGAATGGGTTAATTTGCATAAATTATGTAAATTGCATAAACTCTTTAAAATTCATAAATCCTAAATGGCATAAACTCTTAAGTTGCATAAACGCTTTAAAATGCATTAACTGGTTAAATCCCATAAAGTGGTTACTTTGCATAAATTATTAATATTGCATAAACTTTTAAATTCCATAAACTGGTCAAACTGTTGAAAGTGCTTGATTGGCAGAAGCTGCACAAATGGCTGAAAGGCCTGGAGTCTCCCCATTGGCTGGATTCACCCATACACACCAATGCAAAAATTTCAAACTCTTGTATAAAAAAAACTGGAAATCTGCAGAAGGACGATTTTTTCTCAAAACCCACAAGTTGCAGAAGCTGAACATGCACAAAGTGCAGAAATTGCATAAAATGCAGAAAAAAGTGCAGAAAAGCATGGATTTGCGGCAGCCCCATTATAAGTCAATGGGAAAAATCTCCGACATTTTGGCCGATTGCGGAAAAACCGTAAGTTGCAGAAGTCCCAAAAGTAATAGCACCCTTCTCCTCAACATGCGGAACATTTTGATGCATAACTTGCATAAATTGCACAAAGCATGAAGGTGCTGAAAGCTCTAGAAAATCGGGAAAAAGATGGAAGAGGAATAATAACTAGAAATGCAATGGCTGCGCCATTGCGATTGACTGCGGAATTGCGGGAAGCGAATGCAGAAATTGCATAAACTGTTCAAATTGCATAAATTGCTTAATTTGCATAATCTAATTTGCATAAAGTGGTAAAATCATAAAATGTCATGTTGCATAAACTGCATAAAGTGGTAAAATGCATGAATGGGTTAATTTGCATAAATCCTAAATGGCATAAACTCTTAAGTTGCATAAACGGTTTAAATGCATAAAGTGGTTACTTTGCATAAATTATTAATATTGCATAAACTTTTAAATTCCATAAACTGGTCAAACTGTTGAAATGGCCTCAGTGCTTGATTGGCAGAAGCTGCACAAATGGCTGAAAGTCCTGGAGTCTCCCCATTGGCTGGATTCCCCCATACACACCAATGCAAAGATTTCAAACTCTCGTATAAAAAAATTGGAAAACTGCAGAAGGCCATTTTTTTCTCAAAACCCACAAGTTGCAGAAGCTGAACATGCACAAAGTGCAGAAATTGCATAAAATGCAGAAAAAAGTGCAGAAAAGCATGGATTTGCGGCAGCTCCATTATAAGTCAATGAGAAAAATCTCCGACATTTTGGCCGATTGCGGAAAAAACGTAATTTGCAGAATTCCCAAAAGTAATAGCACCCTTCTCCTCAACATGCGGAACATTTTGATGCATAACTTGCATAAATTGCACAAAGCATGAAGGTGCTGAAAGCTCTAGAAAATCGGGAAAAAGATGGAAGAGGAATAATAATAAAGAACATGAAAACCAATAATTGACTGCGGAAGAATTCCGCAGTCAATCAATAAAGAACATGAAAACCAATAATTGACTGTGGAAGAATTCCGCAGTCAATCAATAAAAAAAACATAGGGTAAGCAAACATATACAATAAACAATAAACAAAACTTATTTCCTTTATTACACCAAAGTCCAGCCATTCATGGATAAAAACTAAAGTTTAATCGGTTGTTTTAGCCATAGCGGCGGTGCCACATTTTAAAACACAGCTCTGATCTGGCTGTTGCTGTGTGATTGATTGACAGCGGCTTTGTCCAATGAGATGCGTTAACATCACCGTAAGCTAGCGGCTCTGAGACCCTGTAAACCCAGGCTTCTGATTGGCTGCAGGGTCTGTTCATGATCTATTTGTACAAATGCAGGCCTATGCAGAGTGCTCTCCGCTCTCAGCAACAATGGCCAAAACAATCTGATTGGATGATAATATAACATTATATAAAATAATATTTTGAGCTATATTAATGAATAATAAGATCTATAATGAAGGACATTTGGGTTATTGTAAAATATTTTAGGCGAGAGGGCTTTGAAGGCCTTGACAGCACACCTCTGCCGTAATAAAAACCTGCTTCACACCCATCTGTGGATGCTCAGAGAGTATTCCCTGTACAGACTGTAAATGACTTGTGACAGTCATAATATTTGGCATAGATCCATTGAAGCCACACAGAAGTATCTGTCCATCTGTCCTGATCCTGCACATCCCTCTGCATCAGTGTAACAGTAGCACAAGGGGTCCCATTAACCCACTGGTGGGAAAACCTTGTATGATGTATGATGCATGGCACAGACTGGAAAGGCATCATTGATGTAAGATTCTTCGGGGATCAAACACAGATATAGTTCATTTCACAATGAACATTCACAGTGTCAAGAAAGAACTATTAAAATGTATTGTCAACTGAACACTGGACTGGTTAATAAAAGTATATAAATTAACTGCATTGACTATCTTGAGGCGTAGTTGAAATATTATGTGAATTATTAGCACATAATCTAATACAACATGCACTCGCAGAAATCAGACCTTCTATTTGTTAAACATGGTTCCGTCCTGGGTCCAGCACTGTCCTGTAAAGTTACTCTGAATCTTTCCATATTTAATAAAAAGAAGGAAAAAAACAAATCTACACCTTTCCTTGCTATAGCAGGGCTGAGTGTGTATGTGTATATTTTGTATGATCAAAATGAAACAGATGTGCCTTGGTACCATAAGTACCATATGGTGTATTTATTTTTTTACGACGATACGATAAATCCTTTATGACATTTTGTACGATCATAAATGCTTTATATTAATGCACAAGCATAGACTCATGCATCTGTTTCATGAGTGTATGTTGAAGGTTTATGTGATGTTACTTAAATGAGAGATGAACCTCTTTCTACTCCTTTTGAGCACAATAGTTTTGCTTTGTTTTTTTTCTTCTGTAAAAATATTCCTGCTCAAATGAATGAAATGAGGTCACTGCCCACTTACAAAACATTAAAGAAGGCGGTGTGGTGACTGATGACACTGTTTTCTTCTGCTCTTTTGTCTGTTTTAAATAATTTGGAAAATGTAAAATCTCTAAAACCAGAGCAAGAAACAGCGTTGGAAGTTTTTGAAAAGGCTTCCTGCCGCTTGTTCCTGCATCATATCCAGCGTTTCTCTAATTGGTTGATCCCGTCTGTCAATGAAATCGCTGAGATCACACACTGACAGTGACAATTAAATATGAATTATGACATTTTGTAGCCACATTATGAACAACAGTATAGTGTTGTTAGCAGTGATTCATGCCTTTATCTCCTCCAGGCTGGACTGCAATGCACTCCTCATCGGGATGGCAGGTATTTGCAAAAGCTTCAGTTCATTTAGAAAGAGAGCGGAAATACGACAGCATCATCCTGTACTTCGCACCCTGCACTGACTTCCAATCCAACAACGCACACACTAAAAAATCTCTCTCCTCACTCACCGATGCCTTCATGGATCTGCACCTCAGTACCTCAAAGATCTCTTGACCGTCCACACACCATCGCAACGCCTCCATTGTCCCAGGGCTATGCTGAAAACCATGGGAGACAAGGCTGTTCAGTCATCGGCTCCCAGGCTCTGGATCGCCCTTCCTGACCACCTTAGGGCTCCACAGTCTGTGGACTGTTTTAAGAAACATTTGAAAACTCACTTCTTTAAGCAATGTTTTTGCCTTTTTTATTCTATTTGATTGTTCTTTGTCCATCCATCCATCCATTTTCTTTTACTTGTCCGTTGCCGGGTCGTGGGGGCAGCTGCCCAAATCACATTGCACCAGCCCCTATGGCTCCTTCTGCAAGTGGTGGGTCCACTGAACCGCTCTTTGTCTGCACCTTGGACCAGTTTGCCCTGGGAAACCCTACCAGGGGCAGGAAGCCCTAACAACAGAGCTCCCAGGATCATTCGGGTGCTCAAATCCCTCCACCACGTTAAGGTGGCGGAGGGGATTGTTCTTTGTTTGATGTTAAATTATTGTTGTCACTCTCTGTAGCACTTTGAGATTTGTGTACAAATGTAAAGTGGGTTACAAATAAAATGCATTATTATCATTATCATTATTATTATTATTATTATTATTATTATTATTATTATTATTATTATTATTATTATTATTATTATTATTATTATTATTATTATTATTATTATTATTATTATCATGTGTGGGCGTCTAAGTATGCTTCCCAAAATTCATATCCCGGAAACCCCTGCAGGAAGACCGATCATATCGTCCAATGGATCTCTGACAGAACCTGCCTCCCAATTCATAGGTTTCTATACAACCTCTTGCCCAGCAAGGCTTGATGGGGCCAATATGTGTGGAAGAAACCAGCAATACGTTTTAAAGGTAACATTTATCAGCCCAGCATAATAAAGGCTTTAAAGAAAATGTAAAAAGAGAATTATAAAGCGGGAGGAGTGCCTTGGTTTTTGTTTTTCTCTTAAGTCTTTGTTCCCCAAACACCAAAGAGCACCTTCCTCCCCAAAAACAAATTTTGTTATTGACTTCCTGAGCACGTTGTGTCTAGTTTTTCTAGCATTGTGGACAGGCCTGAGAATGGCATGTCTATCTGTGCTAAATTGCCTCCAGCTACAGGTGAGAAAGAGCCTCACTTCAGAGGCTGGATGTGATGGACCAGGCTGTTCCAGCAGGAGAAAGTAGTCGGGATGTCCCATACTGCCCCTGCCCTCAATCACAGCACCTCCCGTTCTGCTTCTGTGGATGCTGTGATCTTGTCAGCTGCTATAAGGTCGGTCATGTGGAAGTACAGAGAGAAGCAAGAGACTGCACTGACCTCTGACCCTGGTCTCTGACAAGATACAGTTGAAAGTAAAAGAGTACAATCCCTGAGCACAAGCAGACACAGAAATGTATTAAAAATATATTCTCCATATCTAACCATGTGGAAGTTAATGGAGTGGTTCTCAAACTTTACACATTAAGTGCCAGTGGTAGTCCAAGTAATCAACACCTAAACATGGTCCAAAAGAGACCTAAGTTGGAGTAAATTATGTCTAAACTTGGGGTGGACAATCAATAAAATGGCATCAATAGCATCAATAAAATAATCTTTGGCTAATATGAATAAAATAAAAAATTGCAGATAACCCTGAAGCAATAGCACCAATGGTACATGTACCACACGAAGACAAAACGTTTAGAATTTCAGGAACTTTCTACATAAATACGGAGCCAGCTCAGTAAATGTGTGAGTCTACATGGATTGACTCATGTCTGTGAAAACGCTGCAATACATCTGCAAGGCCTGTGTGAGGCGCTGTGGTGCTACTAAAGAAAATAGAACAAGACTTTAGATAGCGCATGTGCTGTAAACGTTGTACGGACTTTTACTGTCAGTCCAAAAACCCAGACTGGATCGGGCCCCTCTCGGTGACACCGTGGGGCAGAGGATTGTGCAGTAAAAGGAATTATAAGGTCAGTAGATCATGGATAGCAGACACAACACTAGTGCTGTGATGTCATTGTTTTAGGAATAGTTGCGGAGACGGCGTAACGATGGAGCCATGTGAAAAGCCTCTTGGACCTACTTTGGAAAATGCTTGTGTACAGACCCCCAAAACACCGGTGTCGTACGGATGATACGATGGATTGATCAAATATTTTCACGTTTAGTTCTGGGCTTGACTTCGTGTGGACAGGGCCTAGCGTGTTTTTATGTGCTAAATGTCTTTGATTTATCGATTCTTCTTTCCTTTCGCATTTGTCCTGCTTCAATGTAGGGTCCGCTGTTTCTGCCATTTTGTTCAAATCAGAGCATCTTGTGAGGAGGATAATGAGAGACAAGCTCATAGTATGATTGCTTTACCTTTCCTCTGAGCAGCACTCACAATACAGTATCATTTTAAATGACTCTGGGATGGCTGTAACCATGAGGGCCAGTGCACAGCTAATGGACGTTACTAATCGATTAGTTCATAAAATCAGGTGAAATAATCCAGCTGTACATGACATTTCTTCAGTTATACATAAGCAGAGAACTCAGCGGGGTTCAGATTCGATATATATACAATTCTGACAAGCACAGTCTGGTGCCTCTCAACAGTTATGGGGATGAGGCCTGTTTTTCCATTACTCTGCACTCCATAGTCTAAACATGGCCCCTGCCTGCACATACCCCCTGCCCAGGTGAGATTCTCCGGGAGGGTTGAACAGCAGGAGCAGCCTGTGTGGTCACGGTGATGCATGGTCACACAGCAGCGACACGGTGAGGGGCCTGCACCTCGAGAGATTCAAGCGGCAGTGACGAAGGAGAGCAGAGAGAGGGCAGAACTTCAAAGAACGTGTGTGGATGAGATGGAGGCAGCGTGTGATGAGGGGGCGCACACTCCTCACCTACACTTCCGCTCAGAAATCTGTGACTTTCCAGAGTATTCCCCAGAAAGATCCTACATTTTCCATTTACATTGTGACTTTTGTTTTTAAATACATCCACATGACACCAGGTCTGGGTTTAGCCTACATTTGTGTAAAGTCTATCACACATTGTGCATATATACAGGGTGACGCAAACACAAAACCAGTAAACCAAACAATACAGAATTTATATACAGAATATGGGACGTTTTTGCAGTGATGGACAGGGCTCAGTCACCTCGCTTTCAATGTGTTACTTCTAAGACAGTGCTGTAGATTTAAGCCTGTGGACAATGACGGGAATAAAGACAGGTCCTACAGCCATGGTAAATCAATACGGAGAGCATAAAAAGGATGCTGATTGAATCCCACTTGTCATCAGTAATGGCTTTAGAGAATATTAACTTACTGATCAATAATGACTCATTTATGAAGTGCTTGTGTCTCCAAGGCTGTGTCTATAAGCAGTCAATGCCGAGAGAATACAGAACTTAAAAAAAAAAAGAAAGATAAACTATTATTCAGGCTTGGCCACAATGCCCCCCCCTCCCCATGACATTCGGTAAAACATCTGCAGAACTTTGGACGTGCACAGCTTTAATCAAGCCTGGGCTCTGACTGTACAAACAGCTGAGAGCACAGAGCAGATTCTGCATACACCTGTATAATGAAGTCAGCTGCACTCTAATGGAACTGGACAGAACACTCAATTACGCGCTGGTGTGAAAATCAGAGCCTCTGACAGATGCAAATTCTCTGATGATCCATGACGCTGTGTTGGTGCGGGCGGCTGAAAAGAAGCCCGGGGCAGGTGTTCAGAAGTCACGGGATACATGAGCCAGATGTACGTGTATCATTACGGAGCTGCAGAGCTGCTAAACGCTGCCAACAAAGGTGTGTGTCCGTGTGTGTGTGCAACAGCGTGCTTGTTTGTGGTGAACGTGTGTGGCCCGTGACTTTGTGTATCTGTTCATTAAAGTTGTGGCTGTTCATCTCTTACTGTATTACTTGTGTATGACTTAGAGCTTACACGAACATTGTTAATTCATGGTCGTCTTAAGTCTCTTTCCCACTTGTGTTGTTCATTTATGGAGCTCCATGACTTGCTGCTGTGCCGGCACACTCGGACTCCTAAATGAGCAGCCATAGCAATCACAGAAAATCATTAAGGAAGTTGAGAAGGTCAAGTACTTTCTACAGACCGGGGACATTTAAAAACCCAACAGACAATGTAACTGCAAAGGTTAGAGCCGTAGCACTCAGTTATAAGCTGCTGGATGGAGGCCCAGAGCACAGAATCCAGACTGTCGGCTGTATACACTGAACAAAACAGGTGGTGACGATCCTCATAAGGTGATCTTTTGATTTGAATGCAGATTCTTCAGAGCTGGTATTATTGGGGTCACGGAATATTTCCCTGGCTGCTCACTCATCAGATGATCTGATGTTGGGCACTGGCCCTGCAGTCGAATGAAGCCTGATAACAGAGCGGATGCGAGGCGAGCGCTGATGAGATTTGGCCTGTGTCAGATAAATAAGCGTGGCAACAACAAGCTCTAATATCCTTCAGCCTTTTGTTGGTGCTGCTTTGGTTTATTTTCTCACTGAATCACTTCTGGTCTTCAGCCAACGATGTTTAGGCAGGAACAACAATCAGTGACAGCCTATGAGTGTAAACACAAGTCACGCTCAAAGTCGTACATTAGCAAACGCGTCGCTGTAAACATATCCAATAACCCGGCTCCGACTGGGGTAGGCTCTTGTCAGGAGCTTTGTTTCTGTGTGCGTACGCATTAATGACGCTGAACACGAACCTGCAGTTCTTCTTCAATTCTGTGCCGCTTTGTTGCATTCTATCTCTCCGATTTTGTGACATATGGATATAGCAGGTCATATTTATTCAATGTACACATTAGCAACTTGTATAGTCTCAGTTAACCTGGGCCTGACTAGCCAAATTGGAGCTGCCAATCTGCACTGTCACCCACTCGCAGCCCACACAGGCAAGGTAAACTTGAATTCTGCACTGGCATCTTTCTGCCATCTATTCTACTATTTATGACGTGATCATGGTCAGAGATCCATGAGCCAATGTGTTCCAGTCACTATAGTATGTGGCCGGGACATAAAGACAAAAGAGAGAAAAATAAACCAGTAAAATAGATGTAAATATTATAGAAATAAACAACAGTAAGCCTCATTTAGGGGATGCAGTCACTGAAAACACAAAAAGTTTTGATTTATTGTGACTAACTCGGTAAACAGATTGCCTAAATGTTCTTAGTTAACTTTTTTTTTTAAAGTTCTTTATAATGATTATGGTCTAAGTTTGTGTTCTGGCCTGAAGTTTGATAGTTTAACTCTGGAAAAATGAGGCAATCTGTGGCTTCTTATTATCTTTTTGTGAAGATACCTTTAAAAATGTTCAAATTGGCTTCGACCTCACTGACTAACACTGAAAACCCCACAGTGAACAGAGCGCAAAGGAGATGACGCATTTGTTGAACATTATAATGAGTAAGAGGCGCCTTTCATAACCAAACAATGTAGAAATCCTCATCAAAATGAATTGTCACAACAGCCTCTTGTCACGGTTTGTGTTTCCATTGGACATAGATGAGCGTGTGGTCTACAGAGCTTAGAGGCTGCTGGCAGAGTGCAGTTTGATGAAGACATTAGTTTTATATTCATGCGGCTGCAGGGGCACGAGTCACTCTCTCAGCCCAGCTTTTATTTCATCCATCATTGGTCAGTGTTTGTCAAAGAACAGAAAAACAACCAGGAGCACTAAAAGAGCCTCATTCATCTTCCTGTGTGCTCTGATCTGTGTGTGTCTGTGCGCTCCCAAATGCAGTCTGTTGTTTTGTTTTTTTTCTATGGCGTTTTCGCTCATTCTGGCTCCCTTTCATTACTCCACTGTTCAAAGACATCCCCTCCCATCCCTCCCCTTTGAGACTTAAAGTGTGGTGGCGTTCAAAATGGAAATGGAAAATTCTGACCAGTCCTCTTTGATTGAACGTCAGCCGGGGGTCAATGTAAAACTGGATTAGCCCTGGAGAGAATATAGATGGGACATTTTTAGCACAAAATCAGATCTGTTGTTTCAAGTAAAAGGTTGTTTTTGTTGTCTCGCTCACCAATGTCCCCTCCAACCATCACCAATTACATATGCACACAAACACATTCTTATTTTCCATTCATGTAAAAAGACAGCATAGTTAAAGCATTACTAAGCAGCTCATGCCCCTAGAGGTGTCGTAGCATGTTAAGTTTTTTTTACTCATTCCTTGTCCGTGAGAATAAATACTACACTGACAGAAAAGACAAAGGGAGAGAGGGATATTCTACATCCAATTATACAATTGTTTTTTTCACTCAAACTTGGCTGTAAATACTGTTTAAGTGGCGTTAGCCTGTTAGCTTCTTCTTCGTGATTCCATTAGTGTGTACTGTGCCTCTGACCCGGAGGCAGTGAAGTTGCAATTATGGTTTTCTGGCCAGAGAGACCAGGGGGAGATGAAAGACCCTCCAATCATCCCATTAACACTTGTATTACCCCCAGAGGGACTACGGAAAGGATTTATTAAGGTAAACAAGTTACTTAGTACTTCTTCAGGGTGATGTCAAATACATGTGTACACAATAAGGGGCAGCAGTGGGAGGGAAGTCAAATGGGCCTTGCCTAGATCATTGTTTTGAACCAAGAACGCTGCATTCCTGTAGTGAACTTGTAGAGGCCATTATCTGAAAGGCAATATGGTTCCGATCAAACCATCAACTTTGGATTTCTAGGGACACAGTTTTATACAGGCACACACAGAGCAGAAACAGAACAGGAGCCAAACAAACAATGCAAGCAAAAGCATTTTGTATTAAAATTGTGACCCAACATGGGTTTAATCAAAATCTTAGCCTTGGTCAGTGATTAGTCTTCTTAAAATAATTACATACACAAGCCAGTCTTTTGAATGCATCCTAAATGAACAAATAAAGACTTGAACATCTCATCTTATAAACATTACAGAAATGAGAGACATGATTAAAAACCAAGGACAGACAGGAAGCAGAGCTATATTATGACCATGTCTGTCTCACTCTCATTTTTAAATGTTCCCTAGTTTGACAGCTATGGAGGACTCAAAAGGACTTTATTAGACATGGATGAATTTGATAATTTAGCAATGTTGAAATAGATGGGGGAAAAAAATGACAATGTTTTTTTTCCAAAGCTGCCTCTTTGCTTTGATGCCTATGTCTAAAAGCAGCGCACACTTGCCCCTCACTGAGAAAGGTCTTTTATCATTCCATTACTGACCCCCGAGCGCTCCGTGCAATTACAAAGCTCTTGTGTGTGGAGTTAACACACACTGAGAGAGCAATAATCTAACAATTCAGCCTTTTACCCTCACACCCTATGACTTCAATTGACTTTTTCCCCTAGTTGCAGTTTTAGGTTGCCATAGCCACTCTCACAGTATGGTCAGGCCATCATGTCCATAGGCGACAATGAACCAACCACTTGTTCTTGTAGGTTAGTTTTTCAGGTTTGTTTTTATTACTCAACACTGTATTGAAAACCAAACTCAAGGACAAAAGGTATTTACCCTCTATTTGTAAAGATGTTTGTGACAAAGACCAGCATGATCTGTTGAGTCTGCTCTTACTCAGAGGCACCACACTGCTCACCTAATAATGATAACTCTGGACATGGGGGATGTGAGAGCACACATTTGCTGCTGTAGGTGCTGCAGTCAGTGGGGGGAAAACAGTAAATTTGCTAATGAACTGTCAATTAGCCCAGCCACAGGAAGTGAGGAGATTAAACAGAGGCTTTGCTCCTGACAGCATGAGTCTGCAGGGTATAGCAGGTGTGCGCGGACTCAGATTGGAATAACAAGGTGCCGCCGAAGCATTCATAAGTCCATATGTAAAAAAAAAAAAAAAACGGCAAATGAGACGGAGCTGCCTAATAAGACAAAGAAGACAGGATTGTGTGGGGACTCGCAGACGTGGGATTAGACTGGCTCAGGCCGCATTTCACTGCTAACACTCACCCACCACCAAACGCATGTACGAAAGAGGAAAACAAAAGACGAGTGCAGAGCATGTGCTTCATTAACTAAAAGTGGTTTGTGATGAACACTGTGCATGGATATCTGTAATACTGTGTGAAAGATAAGGCCCGGATATACATGGAAGCACTTAAAAGTCCAACAAGAGTAGCTTTTTCCAATATAGCGTGAATGGTTATTTCAAAATAAAGAAATGTTTTACTCACATCTTGTCTGTTAAATTATTCAAATGCCCAGGAGACTAGGCCTGAAGACAATGTATAGTACTGTGGATAATATACAATACTATGTTCCTTTTGAGATCTCAGCCATTATCAAGGCAATGGCCAATAGGGAGACATACAAAGACATAAACTAAAGTGTTCTTATAGTAAAAACCGTAACGCCTTCAAACTGTTGAGAATCCCTCACCGCCCCACCTCTAAAGGAACCATCACTAAAAACGGGGCCTTACTGTGAGGAGTTTGCATGTTCTCCCCGTGTCTGTGTAGGTTTCCTTTCATGTGTTCCAGTTTCCCCGATACCGCCTGGGTGTTAATCCTCCAGCCAGGTGATTCTGACCATTAGCCTGGCTCCACGTGACATTTGGAGATGGGCCCCCGGGCGCTGCATACTGCTCCTATACAGGTCGCCCCAGCGGCATTGAAGGACGGGTCAAATGCAGAGGACAGATTTCCCTATAGGGATCAATAAAGCACACCTTACCTTACCCAGAGGACAAAAAGGGAAGGGGGAAGACAATCTGACTTGTTTTGTGCTGTTCACATAACACAAGCCAGGGTTTATATATAAAGTTATTGCTGTGCAGACGGCGGTGTCCTCTCCCATCATGAGTTTTCAGTTTCTTAGGGCTTTATAAATGAAGCTGCCGGTCCCCGCGCTGGTGCCTCTCCTCCGCTTGTTTACACCATGACACTTTTCAATTAGCTGGGCAAATGTGTGCACTCACAAAGTGCAAGCCTATTTTTCAGCAGCCATCAGCAGAGAATACAACAATGAGATGTTAAACAAATGAGCAGCAGCCTCAATACAATGTCATGGAGCCTTTGTGTAAGGGCATCTCAGAGCAAGACTCTCAGTGATGGTGAGAAGTGTCTGCTGGCATTAATCCAGCCAAACCTCCCTCATGTCACGTCCAATCACACACAGTCATCTATCGGCATGAGTGAAAACACACCCATATGCCCATATTTACACAATCTGCTGATAGAACTCAGAGATGGATTTCCTCGTTCTTCAGAAAAATTAAAAGAGCCCTCTGCTTTCTTCTGCAGACTTTCACTGTTTATCTCTTTCACCAATATGTTCCCCCTAGGCCTCTGTCTGACGCCCCATGACAGAGACCGTGTTTGTTTTCATTGGAGGCATGTCACAACAACCTGCATGTCAGCCGTACTAACAGTGAGGTCAGTCTTAGTCCAATATGCCAGCGAATCCATGAAGTTCCTCTCCTGGAAGACGACACATTAAGAGTCGTCTTGGGAGCAATCTATTACGCACATGTGCAGCAATTCTTCTTGTATCTTAGCATCTTAATATTTTTTCTATAACATCTGTGATCATTTGTTTTATTTATCTCCTATTTTTTTTTCCCTCACCACAAACCTTTCTCCGCGGTTTCAGCACCAAGGACAGCTCCATCTCCTTGCGCCCTGGTATGTAGCTCACACATGTCTAGTCCTGAGATCTGAGCTATATACTGTGCATATAAAAGTGCATTTTAAACTGATGTGATTGATGGTAGTGTGTGATACTTCATGGTATAATGGAAAGAAGATCCCATTTGCAAGCTATATTTGTTTTAAAACGATTAGGGAATTAAATATGGACTCATGGGGTGTTCCAGGCAACTGGAAGCTGGTATCTTTCCCGACTTACGACCTCAGAGCGTTCCAGGTGAATATGCTTGTATGTAACAAATGCTACAACAGTTAGCTCATAAGATTCTAGCGCTATATGAACGTTTCTCCAAACCAGATATAATGAAAAACAAGTGACTTAACGTTAAGTTGAAAACTGTGACCAAAAGTAACATTCACGTCACTGATGCAGTGACTTTGCTACAGTTTTTACATTGGTGCCTCTCCACCACTGGGGGCCGCCATCACTGTCTTCATCTCGTATGCAAACTCGTATCAGTCTTGAGGTTTCCGAGTTTCCAAGTTGTAATTACCAGATCGAGCGGCATTCCAAGGCATTTTTCCAAGTGGGAGACGGGATATTTACCAGTTACCAGTTGCCTGGAACGGACCATTATACCGCCCCAATCAAAACACAATAATAACTGAACAGCTTATCCATAAGTTTTGGGTGCTTGCGAGAAAAACCTCAGATTAAGAGTCAATACAGCTGGAAAAATGGCTCCCTGTGACCCAACACTGCCCGAAAATTCTACAAAGCCAATGCTTGCTTTCTTTTGGATACGGTCATACACGGCCACACACGTGATATCTCCAGTCGGCCCCTAACAGCAGCGGTGTGTTTGGCGGAAGAGCCTCACCAAAGTGGTAAGTTCGAAGGGGGCCGGATGAACCTGAGTGTGCTCATAAGCCACTCTAATGGAGGAGCTGCTGATGACAGCAGAAAAGTCCAAAGGAAACTTCTACACTGGGAATGCCTTTGTGTGAGTGTGTTTGTGCCCGTCCTGTCACTTAGCTCTAAGTGACAGAGGTCCGGATATAGCACGGCCAACACTTTTTTACTTTGTCCCATCATGGCACCAAACACTGCTCAATAATACATCGACAGTTATACCATCTTTGTCTTTCCTTGCAGGACAAACGCCGCAACAGCACTGAAAGGTTTGTAGTGTGTGTGTACTCAAAAATAAAACATGCTGACACTTCACGTTGCACAAAAAGAGCTTTTAACATGCCTTTTTTTTTTTTTTTTGGAATGGCAGATGCGTCTTTAACCTACTCTCAGTGTTCGTAAAACGCGCCTAAATGTGATGGCGGAGATTGAGTGATTTATTATTAATGCAAAAGTGCTTGTCAAATGGAGAGACGCATGTTTTAGTTAGGAGGATGGACGCGCCATATGATCTAACACACATCAACACTTCTACTTGCTATGTTTATCTTTGTGACGTGTTCAAGTGGTTTTCAGCTGTAAAATGGGAAATAACCGCCCAAATCAACATGTCAAGTGTGAAACAAATTAAAATGACACAGATGGTTCGGGCTTTTACGGGGTGTTTTGATTTGATCTCTGAGGTTTTTTTGTTCCGAGTTGAGAGTTTTAGTTAATTATTTGCTGAAGGATACACGTAAACATGGGAATGGCCTAAAGTGGAAAACTGTAATTGATGTTTGCTGTGATGCGCCATCAAAGCTTGCTCGCATGTTTTGGGAGCGTAAAAACCTCCGCACACCCATCCAAAAGCATCTCCCACGACTAAACCAGGCTCTGCTGTAATCAGTTCAGACATAATGAAATCCCCCCCCTGAACCAGAAACTCCCGCCGTTCCATCCGAAAAACAAACCTGTGTTGGAATTAGATATGCAGCCTTTGACAAAGTATCACCTCCGAGCAAAATGTGCGCTATGTCGAACAGAGGTCTGCACTTCAGAGCTTCACTCGACAAAGAGGTTCATACATTCCCATGGAGCCTCTTCCTAAGCTGTTTCAAGAGAATGAAAAAGCAGAACTTGCTCAAGATGGTTATCAAAATGTTTGTTTTTTTGTTTTGTTTTGTTTTCCCCCCCTGAAGATATTAGCGTATGAGCAATGCTACAAAACGAGCAATGGAGCGGGTAATTATTTCTCTGTATCAGCATGTCAAAACGCAGGAATGAACAGAATGCCTCCATGAAAGTTAAACTAAAATATAAAGGCTATTTTCCTCTCAGTAATTCCTCTTGAGAATGAACAGTGCGTTGTTCCTCTCGAATACATTTCAGGATGTTTGCTTCTTCGACATGTTCTGTAACAAATATTACTGACACCAATGCAGTTGTGTTTTTTGGTATTAGCTTTGAACTGTGGCTCAGACTGGACAGTGCTATAGGTCATTGAGGTGCCGGTGCCCTGCGTGTGTGATATTAAAGCCAGAATGAGCTGCTGGGATTCGGCCCGGAGCAGACCTCATCTCTCTGTCTGCTCTGTCCTCTCTGGGTCACCGCTCACATAGGTATACGCTCCCTGGTGTCCTGGCATCACAACTTCACTTATTACTTCCTCCACGGCTGTCCACTGCCTACACACAGCCACCGGAGCGGCTCACACTGTAGCCTTTGACCTTTGAGACAGGTACAATCAATGCATTCCAACCCCAACATGGCTTTTCTCTATAAGAACCGCTGCACAAACTGTAGTTCTGCTCTCTTGGGAGTGAGGCCCGTCCTGTCGCATTAACCGTCGGATTATTGCACTTTTCATAGTTATGCGACCTAGAACTGTGCTGGAGGGAAGGCTTCTCAAGACAATGAGGGTAAATTGAATTCACACGATTTACTGACATTTATGTAAAATAAATGCAACAAGAAGAATGAACTAATGTGTCCTGTTCGATGAGGTGTCATAAAGAAAGTAGGCTTGCACATAAACCTGTTCAAATTGTTTTAATGACAAGCTTCAGACGGGGCCAGAGAAAGAAAAGTGTGAAATTATGGCCCAACACTCTGCTCTGAAAAGCTGCCCATCATAATGACTGAGTCACATAGGCTATATATTAGGTAACACTTTACATTACGGGCCAGTAAGTCCATGGTACTTCCAGTGGTAATTACTAGTAATAACCGTGGTACTTAGTGTGGTACCTAGAGTAGTAAGTACTAGTACTTACTGTGGTACTTACTGTGGTACTAAAAGTGGTAAGTACTAGTAATTACAGTGGTACTTGTTATGGTACTAAAAGTGGTAAGTACTAGTAATTACAGTGGTACTTATTGTGGTACTAAAAGTGGTAAGTACCAGTACTTACAGTGGTACTTATTGTGGCAATTACTAGTAATTACTGTTGTACTTCCAGGTACTTATTGTGGTACTTTAAATATACTATCGTGAGAATTACAAGATATGTACTGTGATACCCTAGATACAGTGGTAACTCTTAGTGAAGGTGGTAGCCTACTTCTTTGATCATCAAGTGATAGTTTCTAGTAGTTACAGTGAAACATCTACTTGTATAAAGGAATGTGTATAATATAAAAAACATAAAACAATATTAGGGAATACAAGTTTCTTTATTAATATGGGACAAGAAGCAAAGAGAGGACAGTAGCAATACAGAGCTTACCATTTAATGCATATTTCAAAACAAGTTTCAAGCACAAGAAAAACACTGCAATACTTTACAAGAGTTAAATAAAACACCAGTAATTACACAGTAAGTACTAGGTACCCAACACAAGTTACAGTAATTACACATTAACACACCAGTAATTATACAGTAAGTATCAGGTACTTACCACAGGAACTGGCCCATATTATGACAAGGGACTTTACCATAAGTACCAGTGACAACACCAGTAATTACATGGTACTTAACACAGTAAATGGCCCATATTATGACAAGGGACTTTACCATAAGTACCAGTAATAACCAGGTACTTCTCACAGAAAATGGCCCATATTATGACAAGGGACTTTACCATCATTACCAGTAACAACACCAGTAATTACCAGGTACTTACCACAGGAACTGGCCCATATTATGACAAGAGACTTTACCATAAGTACCTGTGACAACACCAGTAATTACACAGTAATTACCTGGTACTTACCACAGGAACTGGCCCATATTATGACAAAGAACTTTACCATAAGTACCAGTAACAACACCAGTAATTACCAGGTACTTACCACAGGAACTGGCCCATATTATGACAAAGAACTTTACCATAAGTACCAGTAACAACACCAGTAATTACCAGGTACTTACCACAGGAACTGGCCCATATTATGACAAGAGACTTTACCATAAGTACCTGTGACAACACCAGTAATTACACAGTAATTACCAGGTACTTACCACAGGAACTGGCCCATATTATGACAAGAGACTTTACCATAAGTACCTGTGAAAACACCAGTAATTACACAGTAATTACCTGGTATTTACCACAGGAACTGGCCCATATTATGACAAGGGACTTTACCATAAGTACCAGTAACAACACCAGTAATTACCAGGTACTTACCACAGGAACTGGCCCATATTATGACAAGAGACTTTACCATAAGTACCTGTGAAGACACCAGTAATTACCTGGTACTTACCACAGGAACTGGCCCATATTATGACAAGGGACTTTACCATAAGTACCTGTGAAGACACCAGTAATTACCTGGTACTTAACACAGGAACTGGCCCATATTATGACAAGGGACTTTACCATAAGTACCTGTGACAACACCAGTAATTACCTGGTACTTAACAGAGGAAATGGCCCATATTATGACAAAGAACTTTACCATAAGTACCAGTAACAACACCAGTAATTACCAGGTACTTACCACAGGAACTGGCCCATATTATGACAAGAGACTTTACCATAAGTACCTGTGACAACACCAGTAATTACCTGGTACTTACCACAGGAACTGGCCCATATTATGACAAGAGACTTTACCATAAGTACCTGTGACAACACCAGTAATTACACAGTAATTACCCGGTACTTACCATAGGAACTGGCCCATATTATGACAAAGAACATTATCGTCATTACCAGCCAAAACACCAGTTATTAGGCAGTAAGTGCCAGGTATTTACCACAGGAACTGGCCCATATTATGACAAGGGACTTTACCATAAGTACCTGTGACAACACCAGAAATTACACAGTAATTACGTGGTACTTAACACAGGAACTGGGCCATATTATGACAAGGGACTTTACCATAAGTACCAGTGGCAACACCAGTAATTACACAGTAATTACCTGGTACTTAACACAGGAAATGGCCCATATTATGACTAAGAACATTATCGTCATTACCAGCAACAACACCAGTTACTAGGCAGTAAGTACCAGGTATTTACCACAGGAACTGGCCCATATTATGACAAAGGACTTTGCACTCACTGCCAGCGACAACAACAGTAATTACCAGGTACTTACCACAGGAACTGGCCCATATTATGACAAGGGACTTTACCATAAGTACCTGTGACAACACCAGTAATTAACAGTTATTTTTCAGGAGGGTTAATCATTTGCCACAAATCTCTCTGAATCAAATTTTACCATCTTTTAGTGCGAGCATCCATTAGTTTAATCAGACATGCAAACACAAACATGGTGTCATAGCGCGTTGGTTTGTGGGAATTTTTTAAAAGACCACTTACATTTCAGGACTATAATTAGGCTTACATTTTTTTTAAGAACTGCAGTTCTACTTAGGGCTTTGGTTTCATCACAGAGTGGACAGAAACATAATAAAACGGTAAAAATATTATTACTGTTTTGATTTTTAGAGAGACAATAAAGAGTTTAAAAATGTTAAAATTATGTTACATGTTCCAACAATGTCCTAATTTGTAGAATGAGCCCAGACCTATTCACCACAATGCCTCTAAAATCCTGCACTGTCACTCAAAAACATGTTCCTTTGGGTCCGAATTGCCGTCATGCACGAGCTTAATATAGAAGCTGCAGTTACACGTATGACATGAGGTGGCAGTATTGAGTATAAAATGGCAAACTTGCATCTAGCCCCTTTAAATATAGATGTTAAACTTGTATTGACAATTTGTAGGAATATAGAATATACAAAAAAAATACATTGGTATACAGTGGTCTCTCGTTTATCGCGGGGGTTACGTTACAAAAAAACCCTGCAATAGGCGAAATCCGCGAAGTAGAAAGCTTCATTAATTTCAATTATTATATACATTTTAAAGCTGTAAAACACCTCACTACACTTTTTATACACTTTTCTCACTAGTTCACACGGGTTCTCCCTCATGCCTGGTGTACACTGTGTGATTTCATTTGTTTAATAAGATTTTTAGATGTCACATTACAGATGTAGGGGTGGAAACCTTGTGAGCTGCACTCGTCTCTGCTGTGCGCTGGTCAGTTTAGCCTCCACCACACAGTAAATTATAGCTATCTGTTAGCTTTATAATTTAGCTTGTTGATGCACTTACGTTTCATGAGGCTATTGTCAAATATGAAAGCTACAGTCATTGCAAAGCTTGGTGCTCATGTCCCATGCACAGTTGCGCAGTGTCAACGTAACTTTGCAGACTGCATTTCGCCCGCTGCCACTCGATACTTCATGAATCCAAGCAGCAATAAAGGTTAACATGCAATATACAGAGGTATAACTTTCACCTCATCCCCCCTTTTAAATTGCAGATTGACACGATTCACGTGAATGGTATTGCAAGGTCAAAATGGTGAATTTCGCCAAAAGGTGACAGATTTGCATGTATGTACATCCTTTTTCTGATTCTTCTGCTTTTGATGATTGTTGTCAGCCATGGGACTTTAAAAAATTCGTCAGTCGTCCTTCACTCCACCACCACCAAGGAATTGATAAAAGGTTGCCTCTGCAAGAAAAAGGTAAAATGCATGTTAAAACATGATTAGCCAGGAGTCAGGACCATAGCCAAAATTTAAAAAATACTAAGGTTCAGTTCCCGTCCTCATTTAACATCCACATTAGGTTAAACAAGTCTTTTTTCTGTAGATGATGACGCCTCGTTAGAGCTCTGTAAATAACACTATTTTTGGCGGGACTTAGCATCGTAAAGCTTAAAATGATGCTAGTGCCACTTAATTTTGCACTCTTTATGTAATAAAATCGCCTTTTTTTCCAAAGTCCATTTGCGTTTTATTTTATTTATTGGTTTATATGGTTGGGATAGTGCATGTTAATAATACCTTTCTTTTAACCAACAAAATGTAGTTCAGCCAATCAGTAAATTAAAGGAACAATCCTGGGAAGAAGGGTCCTATACAATGAAGTTTTGCTCAAGGCAATATGAACGGTAGCTTTTGAATGAAATTAAATTTGTATTTATTTTCTAACTCTGACGCACAAGGGATCGTTGAGGACAAAGCTCTGCTATGCATCCGAACACTTGTTCGGATGCATAGCGATATGTTTTAAGTTGCTAATAAGACTCTTTTAACAAGAATAGGAATATTTTGTATTCACTTGTACAATCAAAGACTTCATCATTCAACCATAAAACAAGGTGAAAAGCAATAACTAGGTCTGGACATTGGTGACCTTAACCTCTTAATCCCCACCTGAACTGAACACATTTTCCCCAGTTTAGCTTTACCCAAATCTAAAGGCTTCTTGAAAAAAGTGTCAAAACAGCGACAAAAATCAGACAAAAAAAAAGCATTGAAAATGTGGCTAAATGTAACGAAAACAGTATGAATAAGTATAAATAATAAAAAAAGTAGAAAAAAGATACAATGCGGCTACAACATGAGGAAAAAGTTTAGTTAAAATTAGTTTTGTAGGCCTTAGCTTTAAAATGAGGCATTACACTGGCCTATAGGCTGTGGTGACTATGGATTTGGGTAAAGCCGAACTGAAGAAAATGTTGGTGCTGGGGGGTTAAGAGGTTAATGATAATAATAATAATAATGCATCGGTTTTATATAGTGCTTTTCTGGACACTCAAATATGCTTTACATTGCATTATTCATTAACTCCATACCAGGTGGTGGTAAGCTACTATTGTAGCCACAGCTGCCCTGGGGTAGACTGACGAAAGCGAGGCAACCAGTCGGCCCCTCCGACCACCACCAACCACTCACTCACTACATTCGCTAGGCTTCCTGGTGTTACTAAACGGTCTCCCATCCAAGTACCGACCAGGCCTCTCCTTGCTTAGCTTCCAAGGTCTGACGGGATTGGGCATCGCAAAGGCGGTAAGCCAATGATGGCTATGACCATGTTATTAGTAACAGCATGTCGACAATATTCAATGTTTTTCGGGTTGATATTGGTATACATTAGTGATTGCTTTTCAGAGTGGGGTCACCCTCTTTATTTACAGGGAGGTTGCGGTCTTAAAAGACAAACCAAACTAAAACATAACAAAATTATATCAAAAGAAAAACAATACACTAATTATTTATAACGCTGTTTTAACAACATGATTTAAAAATGGAAATATTTCTCATAAGCATTTAGTATATAAAAGTTCAGTAAAATTCTAACCTACCACTCAAGAGATCCACTTGTAGATGGAGTTGACTTGATGAGGTGACTGATGAGGCAGCTGATGAGACTGGAGCAGGGGAGGAGACAGATTCATCATTTTCTTCAGTGCACGTCTCCTGGCTGCTCTGGAATGTTAAGCCTCGAAGTATTTCTATACCAGAAGTGTCAAATTTTTGACTCTGCAACATAAACACAACAGACATTTGGCCTCAGTTCAACCAGTTAGGGCAAAACATTTATAATATGTTTTCTTAAAAAGTTTTCTAGCCCAGGAAACAGGTCTTGCCAATTCTTCTTAGTGAGGCAGGGCAACACGGCCATCTTCACACCAGCGGCAAATTTTAAAAATAGTTATTGTAATATATATGCCAGCGCATTTTCTCCAATTCGGATAATACAAAATCTAAAAGCTTCTCGGCTGGTTGCTCTGAAGACAGCAACCTGCCCTGGGACAACAGATGAAAATTAGCCATTGTGGCTAACACTGGCATATTTACATGTGGACTCATGTTAATTAATATGCACTGTCCCATCTTAAATAAATAAATGAATAAAATAAGCCTCATTTAAAAGCTAAGACCTACAAAACTCATCTAAGCTTCTGCCTTGTTATGATTTTCGTTTTTGGTTGTGTTTTCACTACGCTTTAGCTGCTTATTTCACATATCTTGGTCACATTCTTATGGCTTGATCGCAGTGACATTACACTACATAAAAAAGGCCCAAACCCGACAAAAAAGCAATGAAAAGGTGAAAAAAATGTGGCAAAAATGCAATGAAAAGTTTATTTATAAACGCAACAACAATGACTAAAACGTGAAAACAAAAACAAGGAAGAAGCTTAGAAGAGTTTTGTAGGTCTTAGCTTTGAAAGTAGATCTCACATTGGCCTATATGCTGTGAGCTTGCCAGTCTAGTTTAGTTTATTCATTTATTGGAACAGAGACATTGTGTACAATATACATCACACTCAAAAAGGAGAGATGCTTTGTACCAGTTTGTGCTAATTTCCACCTGCAGTCCCTGGGCAGGCAAATTCTGAGTCTGAATCAAGAAGCTTTTAGATTTGGATAAAGCTGGAGAAAATGTCCTTGGTTCAGTTGGGGGTTAAGAGGTTAAAGCTTAAACTAAATATTCAGCTGTGCAAGTGTACATTAGCTCTGTTGATTGAAAAAGAGCTAATGTACACTGACATGAAAGAAATAATACTACTGACAAAACTCATGAAAAATATTATTAAAAAATTACCAGTACCACACATAAAGTGCAAGTACCAAATGTCAAGGTTAAACACAAATCAGAAGTTCTAGTCTGATCACACAAATCGAATTAGGATATGCAGGGCTGCCAACCTTTCACCAAACTTTGGAGTGAGACTTTGGTCGGTCCTGAGCTGGGTGGCCTTTTTCATGACGATAGTGTCTCATAATCATATTAAATTCTAAGCCAAAAACAAGTATACATTTTACATGACTGAGCACATCAGGAGCTGCATGATGGATCAGAGGGGGTTTGGCACCATCCCACATGACCATCAGAACCAATTGAAAGTGTGGGAGGACACTCTGAAGGGGGGGTTTGGGGGTCCTCTCCCAAGAATTGTTTTTATAATTCAGATATGATTTCCTGCAATCTGGTGCATTTTAGATCATAAATAATAATTGTAGCTGGTCTATTTACTGGTGTTAAAGAATTATATTTCTGGGCCCCTTTCAAACTGGGGCCTCTCAGCAAATGCCCAGAGGCCCCTTCATCGTTACAGCCCTGCCAAAAGGTACAATGACACAATGGGCCAGATCTTGTGGCGGCGCACGGGGCGGCGCAGGCTCTTGGCGAATTATTTTCCGAGTGGCGGCGCTATATGTGCCATTTGCCTCCGCCACCTGTGAGGGGGCGTCACAAGAGGAGGTGACTGCACTGATGGAAACACGGCTGACATTCACTTCCTCGTTTACATTGCGCTGTCTTGCGTTCTTTCTTAAGCCTTAGGCTCTCACAGGTCAAACTAAAAACTTTATTTACCCGATCGTGAGCTAAACGATGTTCACGTCTCGAGAGAAAAAGAGCTACAGCGTCCGCTGTGGCGCGGATTGGCCGCGCTCGGTGTGAACGCGAAGCAAAACAAAAGCACATGTTCACCCCCCATTCCCACTCTCCTGGACGCGGAGTCGATCTGGTTGGAGGAAAATGTGTGCGTCTCCACCCACGTAAATGCGCTAAGTCTGGAGTGGCAAGATCACAAAGTGCGCTCCGACTGAGCGCAAAATGTCACGCTATCGTCTCCGTTTTGATGCACAAGATCGGGCCCAATGTCTCTGTTTCTCTGCGTCAGTCATTCCAATTATTACCAACAAAAAGCAGCACAAGCTTTAGAAAATATGAAAATGTGATCTCTGTATTTTGCAGTATGTTAGAGCATGTTTGATGATTAAACTTTGAATGATTATTCATTGTAATAACTACTTTTTCGGAACGGAAAACGGAACCCACGCGCCTTTTTCCCTCCCATGGCCCGGGAGAGCTGGCGCTGGGAGCGTTCGGGCGCTCTCTCTCGCTGTTTCCCAGAGCCGCGCTCCGCAGGCCGCGCTCACGTCCCGCGGGTCGTGCAATCGCAGTCCCTCTGCCACTCCTCTCTCCGTCCGCCCCACTCCAGCAGTGACCTTTGTTTTGCAAAAAAAGCATGCACAACTTAAATGATGCCCCTCCTCCGAAAAGGAATAAAATAATAATACAAAAAATGAGCCGTTCACGACCGACACATCACTAGAGCCGCCGACAGACACGCCAGAGGAGCGGTGGAGGCACACAGACGAAGCAAAGCGTCTGCAGCCGCTCACTTCAAAAAGTCAAGGATATTTTTTGGTTGAGCGTGTGATATGAGGAGTGTGGCGTGAGAGCGTGTGAAGGCACGGTGAAAGCGTGAGAGTTGGCATCCCTGGATATGCTACGCGCTAGTTTATTTTTTAATTTAGCATGTTGCAATAAACGATAGTACACAAATTTTACCTTTTCATACGGAAACTGATACACTGTCCACCTCTGGATATGTTTCATCAGCCCCCTCTTCATCCATGGTGGATCTTCAAGTTGTCTAGCAAAAAAAAAAAAAAAAAACGTGTAATCTGAAAAGATCAAATTTTGAAATTTAACGACTGCCCCTTCGTACACCGCCAAATCGGCGCTTCTGCTTTGTGTTGGAAGATACCAATTCACTGAGAGGGGGGAGCGTAAAGTCAATGAATGTCATATCGCCATAATCACTACTATGTTAATTGTGGTGAAGAACACTTTTTCCTTACACCTACATTTCGTTTGGGTGATAATGTGACAGACAGTCGCATTAACAGCATATCATACTTTAAACACGTATAGCAATATTGTACACCCCCCTCCCCATCAGCTAAGAATGTACGTATCTAGCTTTGGTGAAGTGCGCGTGCGATTGGGACTTCGTGTTATACAGTCTATGGTTATTCCTCACTTTAACTTATCAAGACATGAGCTTGCTCTTTATTGAGCCATATCAACAGACTGCACAGCCGCAGTCCGGGCTTTTGGCTGCTAGTGGCTAATTCCTGCTACCACCGCCACATTAAAAGAAGACACCCGCTGTACTTACGTGATGATATCCAGCCAACTGATGAACAAACGGGAGGTCAGACGTCGGTGGAGGGGCGAGACGCAGGTGCACAATCACCGGAGGAGAACAGATCCAGCTGCTGGTGCTGCAAGTAAGTCCTTTCGAAAGCTAGCGTAGCTTGTTGTGGTAATGAAAAATGGCGCGCGATGCGCAGTTTGTTTACGAATGTGATTTCGCTGTAGCTGTGTTGTCTTTGACACACATTTTTCTTCATTCCTCTTCCTTTTTGTCTGTCCGAACCTGACTTCAAATAATTGACAAAATCCAAACGCTTTGCTCCAATATAATATTTTATTTGTTTTACATGCATAACACCCTTTCTTCAAATTTAAAAATGAAAATACTGTACTTTTCTAAATGTCATATCTTGGGTTTTAACCTCTTAACCCCCGTCTGAACCGAGCACTTTTGCTCCAGTTTGGCTTTACACAAATCTAAGAGTTTCTTGAAAAAGTGCGAAAATAGTTACAAAAAGAGGATAAAAACGCAACAAAGAAGTGACAAGAGAGTGACAATAACAGGAAAAAGCCACACAAGAATATCAAAAAAGGGACAAAAACGCATCAAAAGAGTGACAAAAAGAAAGAAAGCCAGAAAGAAACAATAATACAACAAATAAGCGATCAAATGTGTAGCTATGATAAATACCACTTGCTGAGTGGGAAATTGCACATGAACTCCACCTCATCTCATATTTTCCACTGGGAAGATGTTATGATGCCTGAGTTCCAGAGATGAGATAACCTTTGATACAACAGAGAGCAGCAATATTTTAATAATAATTTAGAAAAATTAGAACATCACAATACAAAAGAGTGCAGTTTTGTTAATAAAAATCTATATCGTTTATATATGTTGCTTTTTCGATATTAAAACATTTAATGTTGTTATATTGTTATTGTATCAATATCGAGATATCTTTCAGCCCTACTTCTACCTGTAAAGCACGAATGCTAACCACTGCCACCCATAAACATAAATACGGTGACAAAAACATCTACATAAGCATTTTAGCTTTCAAATGAGCCGTTGACATATAGGCTTTCAGCTCTCAGGTCAAGAAGCTTCTAGATTTGGGTAAAGCCGAACTGCATTTAAAGCTGCAGGGGGAAGAGGTTAGAAAGAATCACGTAATTTTGAATATTTCATTTGATGCTGGTAAGTATACTACTGTAATTTTATTCACTTGACTAATGTATTTATGTTTTTCAGACCAGAGGACTTTGTACAGCCTGTCTCACCTCCAGCTGAGCAAGATGATATTGATCAGCCACTTCAGATGTCTTACTCAAATGAAGAGGAGCTGAACATAGAACAAGATGGAACTATTCTACTGAAGAAGTATGTCCTTACATAAGAGACGAAATCTAAATCTCTTGAAACAGTAGTGGGTAATAGTCAGTTTCATATCTAATTTTCCTTTTTTTATTTTGAAATGTCAATTGAGTTACTTTTCCAACATTGAGTAAACGTTTAAGTGACGCAATACCTTAACATTAATTTAAAAATATTTGTACAATTTCTGTCAAATTATATTATTTTAGTAGTGACATAATTTACTGTTGTCACTTTAATGCACCATTGTCTTTACTTGAGTACACATTATTCTGCCTAATGTGCCAACTTATGTAGTTATTTGTCTGCATGTACCTAATTAGATTTATATATTTTTTCCAAGAATCTCAGAAGACTTGCCACACTGTTTGTGATACATACCAGGACCAAGTCTAATATATCACAGGTAACTGTGGTCAATTGTATTCTGTTGCACTTATGTTTTTAACATGACACAACCTGATAACAAATCTTATTATTATTTATCATTGTTGTACAGCAGTCTTCTCTAATGGACAACCTCAAGAAGCAGATGAAGGACCTGCTAAAGAAACATTCTGGAAATGCCTCCTCAACTCAACTGGAAAGGGATGCCCTGGATGTAATTTTGACCGGTTTGCTGATCCATTTGCTGAGGTGGCAACAACCTTTCTACGGGACAGTATCATGAAGAAACGGCTGGATTCTTTGGAAGCAGAGTAAATTCCTGTTGCTCAAATCCTATGCAGAAGAAAAGGTGTGGATTACTCTTACCAAGAGCAAATTGTAGACTGAAAGACATCCCAGGATTTGGTCAATGATTGATGGTGAGCTTTTCAAGTAATACCTCGTGTTTTCTGCCAAACCCGATGCACTGCAGATAATTTTGTACATTGATGAATTAGAGATTTGTAATCCACTCGCGTCCTGTGTTTCAATAAAGAAACTGCCAATGGTGTACAACACAATAGAAAATATAAACCCAAAATGCAGATCAAAACTGGATGCTACTTGCCATGGCAAAATCTGTAGATCTTCGACAGCTTAGGGTGGACCTGGACCCCATATTCAACAGAATTAAGGAGGACTATGGTGCTATATGGTCTTTCTCCGTGCAAGTGCAGATATTGTGAGTGTTCTTTCAGGACATGCAATTCAAATTCACTGCGGATTCATTTACAAAAACTTTCCAGAGGTATGTATGTGAGACAATGTGACGAAATTGAAAAGGCACAAACAGACTTGCTTCGCAACATTACAAAAAACTTCTGGAATAGGTTGCGTTCACGTGACGTCACAACATTCTAAAGAGCCTATAGTTTAATATTGAGGTGGAGCAACTGACGGTAACTATGTTAACTGTGGTAACTGACAAAATGCATGTTTTATGTCTTTGTTTTTCGGCTCATATCTCAGTCATTACTAGAGGAGTCCACATGAAACAAAAACTGTCACAAAGTTCATTATCTCCTCTGTCAGCACATATGAACTAATGTCCAATTGTTTTCTCTGAAAAGCATCAAAAAGTGATGACAATATGACAAATCATGACTGATCTTGTCCAATAGAAAGGACTTTCAGACATAAAAATAATATCACAGGTTTGTGAATCCAATCACGATCAAAAACTGATGAGGAAAAGCATTTGTCAATTTTCGTTTTGGAGATTTCTTACAAAAACTGCATTTCTCCCATTGAGTTGTATTGGCCCTATCCTCCATCTGACATTATGACATCATCACATTCTAAATCGTGAACGCCACCTATTAACAGGAGGAAGCTAGTGGAATTTCCCGTTTTTGATATGTTCCAACAAACACCACAGGACATTATGCATGTGATCTTAAAGGGTGCAGCACCACTTAATAATATGGGCCTGTTCCTGTGATAAGTACCTGGTACTTACTGCATAATTACTGGTGTTGTTACTGGTACTTATGGTAAAATCCCTTGTCATAATATTGCCCAGTTCCTGTGGTAAGTACCAAGCACTAACTGCATAATTACTGGTGTTGTTGCTGGTAATGACGATAATGTTATTTGTCATAATATGGGCCAGTTCCTGTGTTAAGTAGCTGGTAGTTACTGGTGTTTTCACAGGTACTTATGGTAAAGTCCCTTGTCATTATATGGGTAAGTTCCTGTGGTAAGTACCTGGTAATTACTGGCGTTGTTACTGGTAATGATGGAAAAGTCCCTTGTCATAATATGGTCCATTTCCTTTGTTTAGTACCAGGTAATTACTGGTGTTGTCGCTGGTACTTACAGTAACGTCCTTTGCCATAATATGGGCCAGTTCCTGTGGTAAGTACCAGGTAATTACTGTGTAATTACTGGTGTTGTCACAGGTACTTATGGTAAAATCCCTTGTCATAATATGGGCCAGTTCCTGTGTTAAGTACCAGGTAATTACTGGTGTTGTCGCTGGTACTTACAGTAACGTCCTTTGCCATAATATGGGCCAGTTCCTGTGGTAAGTACCTGGTACTTACTGCATAATTACTGGTGTTGTCGCTACTTCCAGTAACGTCCTTTGTCATAATATGGGCCAGTTCCTATGGTAAGTACCAGGTAATTACTGGTGTTGTCACAAGTACTTATGGTATAGTCCTTTGTCATAATATGGGCCAGTTCCTGTGGTAAGTACCTGGTAATTGCTGGTGTTGTCGCTGGTACTTACAGTAACGTCCTTTGCCATAATATGGGCCAGTTCCTGTGATAAGTACCTGGTAATTACTGGTGTTGTCACAAGTACTTATGGTATTGTCCTTTGTCATAATATGGGCCAGTTCCTGTGGTAAGTACCTGGTACTTACTGCATAATTACTGGTGTTGTTGCTGGTCCTTACGGTAGCGTCCTTTGTCATAATATGGGCCAGTTCCTATGGTAAGTACCTGGTAATTACTGGTGTTGTCACAAGTACCTATGGTATAGTCCCTTGTCATAATATGGGCCAGTTCCTGTGGTAAGTACCTGGTAATTACTGGTGGTGTCGCTGGTACTTACAGTAACGTCCTTTGCCATAATATGGGCCAGTTCCTGTGGTAAGTACCTGGTAGTTACTGGTGTTGTTACTGGTCCTTACAGTAGTGTCCTTTGTCATAATATGGGCCAGTTCCTGTGGTAAGTACCTGGTACTTACAGCATCATTACCGGTGTGTCAATGTGTATTTACTGTGACTTTTGTTGGGTACCTAGTACTTACTGTACAATTACTGGTGTTTTATCTAATTGTTGTAAAGTATTGCAGTGTTTTTCTTTTGCTTGAAACTTGTTTGGAAAAATGCATTAAATGGTAAGCTCTGTATTGCTACTGTCCTTTCTGTGCTACTTATTCCATATTAATAAAGAAACTTGTTGTCCCTAATGTTGTTTTATGTTTTATATATTTATACAGATTTATTTATACAAGTACCATATATGTTTCACTGTAACTACTAGAAACTTGATGATCAAAGAAATAGGCTACCACCTTCACTAAGGGTTACCACTGTATCTAGGCTATCACAGTACATACCTTGTAATTCTCACGCTAGTATATTTAAAGTACCACAATAAGTACCTGGAAGTACCGCAGTAATTACTAGTACTTACCACTTTTAGTGCCACAATAAGTACCACTGTAAGTACTGGTACTTACCACTTTTAGTACCACAATAAGTACCACTGTAATTACTAGTACTTACCACATTTAGTACCACAATAAGTACCACTGTAATTACCAGTACTTACCACTTTTAGTACCACAGTAAGTACCACAGTAAGTACTAGTACTTACTACTCTAGGTACCACAGTAAGTACCACTGTTATTACTAGTAATTACCACTGGAAGTACCATGGACTTACCGGCCCGTAATGTAAAGTGTTACCAGATAGGATACTTCTCTTTGGTGGAAGAACACTTGTGTCAACCTTTGCCATAGGTCGACACTCATTATTCATTCTGGGCATAACTGCCATTACTTTTCTCTCCGATCTTCAGTTTTTAGACCGTTTTTATCAACAATAATTATTCTATCTAGTTTCATGGATGATACTCTGATGCCAAGGTCTAATTTGATTCTCTGCAAATATCTGAGATTTAATAACTGTGCATAGTTTGTGTGTTCAATGCAGTGTTCAGTGTTTTGGTCTGCACCCCAAGCCCATCACTGCAGAATAATAGCTTTGTGTGGGGGTGTGCAGTGTGGGGTTGACACTAAATAGTTTGTTAAAATAAATGTTGCCACCCAGTATAACTGGTCAAATAACTTGAGAAAGGTTCTAACTTAAAGCACACGCAGGTTCGTTAAATGGACCGTGCAGAGGCAAATGATTTACAAAAGATGTTTTGTTTTATTATAAGTTATGTTCAGTTAAAGTTAAATTTAAAGTTCATTTTATGTTTTACTTGGTTCAAAAGTTCAGTCCAGAACATACAGGCTGGGGAAGCACGTTCGGCCCAACAGGACAAACACAACTGACAAACAGGGGAGGCATGATGGTGCTGCCAGGACCCTGCAAGTACATTTAAAAAGACAGTAAATAGGGGTACACAAATACAGTTCACAGGGCCCAGAAAACAAAATAAAGATTCTACCAGGTAGCGAAAGCAAAGCGCGACTCTCTACGAGCCAGCAGACCCTGGACCTTAACTATACGGCACCACTCGGACCGGCATCAGCGCTGTCTGAACAGCACTGAAACTACACAAACTGCGAAGGATGCACTTACCATCGAGGCATGGAAGTTGCGCTCAAAGTTGTTGGCCTTAAGCCTACGTTGCCAGTTTGACGTTGACGACATGACACACTAGTAATGTGACCCTCCGACCCACCGATCGGCTCTTTTGAACGGCTCTTTGAGGTGAACGGTTCGAACCAGATTTCAATTGTAAAAAGAGCCAGATCTTTTTTTCAGTCAGTTTTACCCAGAACTCCTGTGAATAAACACAAGAATCAGCCCAACCATGAAGCAGTCGACATAAGTGAAAGCTTTTTGCACTAAATCAAAGCTAAAGGCACTGAAATTGATTTGTCAGACGGTTAAGTTAAGTTGTACTTTATTCATCTCTGTAGAGCAGAGTGGATTTGACCCATCCTCAATGTCGCTGGGCGAGCTGTTAGAGCAGTGAGCTGCCAGCATGGGCTGACGCTCGGGGACCCATCTCCATGATGTGGAGCCAGGCTGGTGGTCAGAAACACCTGGCTGGAGGTTTAACGTATTGCACATGTTTTTACCACTAGCCTACACCGACATGGGGAGAACATACAAACTCCACACAGAAAGGCCCTGTTCAGGTGGGAATCGAACCCGGGACCTTTGAGCTGTGAGGCATGAGCGTTAATCGCTGCGCCACTGGTTGCTGAATGCTTGTATTACTTGTGGCGCAAGATTTGATTCACAAACACGTTTTTCAAAATGTAAATATCAGTCCCATCATAGTTTTAGATTAATCAAATACAAAAAGTGTGCCTTTCATCGATCTCGTCTTAGATATTGTGAGTTATCTGGCTGGTGTTATTAAAATGCAATATTGAAAAGAGCCAGTCTTTTGAACGGCTTTTTGAAATGAACAAATCCCAAAGACTCGGCTCCCGGTAAAGAGCCGTAAATCCCATCACTACGACGCACAAGCAGACAACTCCAAACAAGCCGCTAGTGTTGCCATCCCATTTTCTCTACATGGTTTTTGCACAAAGTATTTAAGCACATTTTATTATTGTCGGCAAATGGTTCACTGTAAATAACAGTATTTATTAATCTTTTGCTAATGCTAATACCTACCTTTTATTGTTTTGTTCACAGGAGACCTATGTTTACCTTTTGTAATATTTTGAGCTGAAAATAAACTTTGAAAAAGACATCTGATTCTCCCTGGTCATTCCGAGGGGGCAACACTAGCATAGCCGAGTCCCACAGCAAGTGTGAGGTCAGAGAGGTAAGAGGGCAGGTGATGCGAGAAAGGCCCCTTTTATAGCATAAAAGGGGCCTACATTCCATCGGCTAAATGCAGGACACCTGCCCCATCTCACTACACAGATTTACAAACGGTTCTGCTTTGCAATGAGAAGACACATGCTGCCCCATACAGGTCCCTACATGCATATTGACTAAAGTATGATTACCTAACTCTCTCTGCAGTACAGTGTTTCCGATTAAACGGGATCCTTTGTGACTGAAACACTTCAGAGTGGTTCTTAAGCACCTCACCAATTGCTGTTCCAAATAGTAAAATCCCTCACCTCCGCTAAAGCTCATCTGGATAATCCTTGATGAATGTCCCTGTGCATCCCCCACATCCTCACCAAATTACCCAGATTAGACTCTTGCAACTTTCCACTTAATGGCAAAATGCTTTTTTTTTTCTTTTTGGACCCAAAAAGATCAACAAACATCAAAGCGACATAAGTGTAGTTGGTGGCGTTGCTATATTGAAATGTGCTATCAAATGAGGATGTAATGTATTTAAAAGTGTTGAGTCAGTTATGAGTCAGGTGTGAAAAGAGGCAAGTCCACTCACACACATGTTTTGCTGAGGTGTTTTTCGCCAAGAACAAACATTGCGCAGCTTGTAATTTATATTATGCAGTATGGTTTTAATATTTTAGTTTAAAGCCATACATTTTCTGCATTTACCCAACCCTAATCTTTATTCATTGAGTTCATGATGAAGAAAAAAAAAAACATGTATACAGGCCTGCATACATACATACATGTAATAGTAATAGTGTAATACAGAGACAGGATTGTGGCGTAAAGCAGCCACTGTCGGTCCTTTGACCCTCCATACTGGACTTGATAAAGTATTTCTAATTCTGACATATTTGGGGTGTGGCAAGCCATTTTTATTCTGTGACTTTCCCTTTCTGTAACCATAACAACTCCTCCCATTTATCACTTCTTGCGTGTCGATTGTCTAAGTGCAATGCTTTGTTGCAACAGCCGGGATTTTGGGTCAGGCAATATTTCTGCCCTTAGATGGCGGAGGGAGGTGATGGATGTTTGAAACACACCAGCAACCATTGAAGGGACTTAGAAAATGAATTATTAAAGGAGGACTTAGCTTCACAAACAGGATTGGCATAAAAAAAACTTGAATGCCATGTCGTGTTTTGTCTTCAGTTTATTGTTTACCCAAAGGCAAATTTTATATTTTATGGCTTCCTGGAGCAGGAGGCCCAGCTCGTCTGATTCTCCCCCAGAACACAGCATCACTGGGGGATTAACACAGGCACGGAGGGGCCTGGCAGAGGCTTGCGGGGGCCCCTGCCAATTACTCTGAGCGCTACTTCAGAATGGGAATAATAGGAAAACAAGGACAAGACTAAGCGGACCATAATGTCGGCAGCAAGAGTCACAAGAACAGCACTGTGTCCAATAGGATTAGCTCTCTGTCCATTTGGAGACTCTTTCCAAGTGCAAAGACCCCAGCGGCCGACTTCAGCGAGCTGGACACTCTGCCCACTCTCCACCACACAATATGAAGATAAAGTCCATGGCCGCTTTCCCATCAGACAGAACAGCGGGGTGAGAAATGCCTCCAGCTTGTCAAACTTCACCCATGACTTCATTGTCGTGCAAACGTTTTGCAGAGTGAGCCCTGATCTTTTCTCTGCACAAGGCCTTATGTTTCAGGACAGCTAATATTCCACTATTAGAACACATCACTTTTCTGACTGCAGCGTCATCTGATTTGATCGTAGTTTACTTGTTGCAACTAAGAGGATGGCAGCACCCCCTAGTGGCAGATAACTTTTTTTTCTTATTTTACAATATCCAAATAACAGAATATTTTTCCATCTCCATGCAGTATTTTCTCTCCTTGTTGCATCCACATGGCCAACCCTCAAGATACTGTTTTTCCAAATAAATCCAAGAAAGAAGATGCGGTCAGCCTCATTCAAGTGACTGCCCCTCGAGACCTCTCTCAGACCATGTGCTTTCTCCCCCCGGATGATTTCCATTGTGATGGACACAGAAACACTCCGAGCAGTAAAAGTGCACATGTGGCAGAAGTGTCTTCAGAACGAAGCATGCAAACCGCAGCTAATTGGTTCTCGGTGGGCTTCTGCTGACAGACCCAAAAACCACCCTCACTACAGTTCAGTGATCTAATTTTAAAAAACGAAACTAACATGTCACACTTTGAGATGATCAGACAGGCTTTTTACACATCACAATCTTGCGCTTTGTTGTATCAGGACATGTCCGGATTAATCTTAAGGCGTAATCTTCCACATACAATTCTACCAAAGGACGCGGTACAAGACGGTTTCACACGTGGAGCAGCAGGGATTGTGGGCGGAGCTCCCACAGATGTGCACACTGGAACACACACTACTGAAGAACAGCAGAACAAATGCCTGTGTTGTCCTAAATGGGTGTTCTGCTGAGACAATTTAAAGGAATTTACAGTGTTTTTCGAGAGAGACATTTCGAGAGTACTTTAATTATTCCTCAAAATCATCTTGAAGGCCAGAGGTTCTGTGATGAAGGGCCGGTTTTGGCCCCCAGGCCTGATGTAACCTTCCCCTGTACTAGAGGAAAGAAGCAGCTAAAAGACAAACTATGAGGGTAAGCTACATGCAGATGCTATGCTAACACTAGCTAAAGTTGTGCTAAGGTTGGGTAGGGGAATACCAATGGAAAATGGGGACAGTCAAGCCAGCTGCTCAGTGATGCAGGTAGTGGAGCGTCGTTACATGTTTGTGATCTTTGGTATATGTGTGGCCAGAGATTGTAAGCTAAGAAAAGCACTTCCTGGTTACGCGGGGCCATGGGAGAAGCTTGGTGTAAACAGGACTATACAATCTGCTGTCACTGCACGAAGGATCGTCACCAGGGGAGATTCAAACACATGTGCAAGTGGCTTGCCGCATGCTCTAAACAGTTGTTTAAAACACCTTGTTAGAGGATAACATTAAATCACTATTTATCATACTGGGTCAGGCTGTACAGTCGTACTATCTCTGTCATAGCCTTGACTGTGGGGCTCAGGCGCCCACTCTCAGCCACTGAATGCTTGCGTATCAGTATGACGCTCCAGAGAGTATTTATCCCTTTTCTGTGGAAGCATAGACAGACTTGAATGGTAGGACTAGCGCAATGTCTCGAGTTCATGTCTCCAGGTCCTGTATCGATGGTAAATAAACTTCTCCTGCACAAGACATCCAGACTGCTGCCTGTTTTTCATCTATCCTCTTGGACACAATTGTCATTTCTTTAACACACCTTGTCTTTGCACATTGCACACATTGACGTATTCAATAAGTATAGGCAATTTTTTGGAATAACAGAAATGAAAAACATAACAAGAAAAGGGTTGGAAATATTGGAAATATGTTTGTTAGAATAACATGCAGTACATTCCTGAGTCACAGAGCATCTGTGGCATCTTATTTCTAGAGATTGGACTGGCAACAGAGTCATTAAACTTACCTGATGGCTTGGTTTCTAATCATTGTTCTCCAGTTGGAGAAAGAAATAATTGCTGAAGAGGGAATGTGAATATTTTAAATATATGTAATTATAATGAAACAATTCCTTTTCTTTACTCCTTATCACACATTGTTGGCTGAAATTACCAGACTAATTGATCAAACTGTCTGTGGAACACAGAGAATATTTAAGCAGTAAAGGCGAGAGACTTGCATGCGCCTGACAGAGACTTTGTTATCCTTTACCCTTTTTTAAGAATGTTAATCAAGACGTTTAGCTTCTCGAAGTCATCTAGGGCTCTGAGATGGGAAAATACATTTGGACAGACGACAGCCACGCCGCTGCTGAATGATTGACAGGTGAAGGTGCCTGCACTAAATATAAGTTTATTAAGTCAGTCAGCCTTCACAGAATGAACTGAAGGAGGAATATTTTTGATGGGTCAGACCCACCAAAGGAGACTGAAGTCCAGAACGGGGAATACATCTGCCCCCATGCACAGCACCCCACTTACCGCGCCTATAGGCAGTTCACAATCATTATTATATTTACGTCAATGGTCACCCAGCAGGTGGCCGAATAGGGTGCCATCTGCTGGAGGGACCGCCGAATTGCACTTCAGTTTTTGAATCCCATGAGGTCCATGCCCATCTACAACATCGCCGATTTTTTTACATAACTTTGTAACAGAAAGTTGCGGTCTTTTGTGTTGGAACGACCTCTCTCTGGTCCTTCTATGCCTCAGGGGAGCTGTGTGACATCGCAGTGAAAATTCATACATTTACTTCATAAGTACAGGTTCCTGCAAAAGTTCAATCTTGCCTAGGGTACCAAATTGGCTAGGGCAGCCCTATGGGCAGCTATAAAACTGTCTAATCAACTAAACCCTCTCTGCTGTTTATAAGCAGCCTTACATCAGAGATATTGGGATATCAAATGCTCTCTTAATTTCCGTTGTATTGCATATATCAGAGTCTGTGGTGGTCTTTGCATGCCATTGTATAATTTCAGCTCATGAGCAAACATTTTTATCAGTGCTTAAGAAAATCTGTGCTTTACAGTAGAGGGATAGATCCACTGTGGATACTGTCAGTTGCCTCCGCAGAACCACGCTGTCTGTCAAAGATACAGAACTAATAGATTCAAAATGTGTAGTTTTGCAGCCAGATACAGGAGGACGTTTATCTTTTTTGAGGTCTGAGTGGAAACTCTACTTCAGACTATTACATATTCAAGACAGTAGTCTGTTCAGACTGGGCCTGTATCTCTCAGTTTTCATAGATTTCAAATGCATATATTAAATACCATATTTATTCCAGTCGTTGATCTGCTGCAGATTGAAGCCTGAGGCCATTCTCACTCTGCACCAAAGGTCACTGCACGTTTGGTATTACAATAATGTTTAAAACAGCAGAGTAACCTCAGAGTAATTAGGGTCAACATGTAAATCAGAGTCAAACAGCTTTTCTTAAAGTCTTAATGTGGTTTGGTTTGATTTGGCTTGACTGGCTTTTTCATCTATTCAATTTGTAATTTTGAATTCCTGACCCACTGCAATGGGTCCTCTTGAGTTCCTCATCTGGAACAGAACAGAGCATTTGCCACACAACGCCTGCAAGATTCATTTAACATTGATCAAATCAAACTAAATAAATTCCTCAAAGAATTATTGCACAGGGTGAAATGAAATAAAACTCCTATCATGTTGCTCGGTCTGTTCCATTCCTTTTCTTTCGATGAGGTGAATCTGCTGCTGTTGTAGCTGCAATAAACAGATTTGAAAATGAACTTCAAATGTATGTATTTTATTATATTTGCTGGCCCAATGTTCCTTAATGAATGTGACGGTCACAGCTTTTACAGATGTTTTAAAATGCCGTTGTGCATCTCCGCATTGCCCCTCATGTTTCTTAGTTTATGCCATCATCAGTATCGGCTTTGGGCATCTACAGGTGATCTTTTGTTAGCACTCAGTAAGACAAAGGGGGGGGGGGGACCTCAGGCGCAGAGCAGGGAGTGAGAGAAAGATGTCTCTAAAGGTATTTATCACACAGACAGGTGCTGATATGAGTCCAGCTTCATCCACATTCTGCAAGCTTCCCGCGTGCGCTCGCAAAAAAACTAGGGCAGGGAGAGCCTTTCCTAACTCACATTTCAATTAAAGCCGCTGCAGCATGATGAATGGGGCTACCTTTTAATTTCAATTACAGCGACTGTTTAGCCAGCACTGAGGCTTTTGTGTGCTCCAGCAACATCCGCGGTGCGATGGCTCCATTACACCTCACACTGACTTAACACAAGCAAATACACACACACGCGCGCCAGAAACACGCCGCACCAACAAGCGGAATTAGATTAGCTAATTTAACTCTTGTCTGGACGCATTTTTCACCTCCATCTAGATGACGGCTGTTCTAAAACCTATTTAGAATTTCCACAGGGCAGCAGCCACCACTGACAATGTGCGTGAAATAATTATAGCCCCAAATGTGAGTTCTGTTTATTCGTTCGCAAGTGAAAAGGCGTCATATGTGAGAAAGGAACGCTGCAGAAAATAATGATCCCCTGAGATTCCGTTCAGATGGGTTTGTGCTGTTTATACCAGTGCACGACTAAAGAAGCAGAACAGTTTGTAACCTACTTAAGAAAAGCTGCATGTGTTATTTTATACATTTGCTGAGCTGGCATATGTAGGCTATGATTTATCCAGGTGAAAGTGTACACTATGGTTCCTCGCATTGAACTGATATCTATAACTGATCACTTCCAGTGTGCCCCTGCTCAGATGATGAAGTAATGACTTGAAGCAGAACTAAGTAACTCGTGCACCTTAGAGGCCACAAGCGCCACTGCAGGTGTTGTTGCATGTTGCGTTTTTTAACTCATTAATTGTCCGTGAGAGTAAATACTACGCTGACAGAAAAGATGAAGGGAGAGAGGGATATTGTACATCCAATTACACAATGGAGATAACAGTAAATACTGTGTTAGTGGCGCTAGCCCACAGTTAGCTTTGCCCCTTAGCCTGTTAGCTTCTTCATCATGATTCCATTAGTGTGTATTGGTGACTCCGACCCGGTGGCAGTCAAGTTGCAGCATAGCCTTCTGGCTAGAGACACCGGGGGAGATGAAAGACCCTCCAATCATCCCATTAACACTTGTATTACCCCCAGAGGGACTACGAAAAGGATTTATTAAAGAGGGGGTATTATGCTTTTTTCAGCCACATAGCACCAGTCTATAGCACACTACAATGATGACCAAACCTTCTGTTGGTCTGTAAATGCAGTAAATTAGAATAACTGCCTTGTATAAAATTGCTCTTTCAAAATGGCGTAGCAAATGACTTGAAATAGGCCTCTGTCTCTTTAAGAACCTCTGACCCTTTCCGACACGCCCCCTCCACGCGCTGTCTGTGGCATCCATGGATCTATCATCACAACAACACTGCGCTCGTTGTCTCAACTGTATTGAAACTACGATCGGTGCATTTTTATTTTTATTGTTGGAAAGGAGCTACTGTTTATCACTTTGTGAACAATGGCCACACAGGATATTATTTGGAGACGAACCTTCCACACCGGACGCTTGGACGGGGCTCTTGCCTGAAAAATAACTGCGGTTTGGAGGCTATCTCTTTGCATCTGCCATGCCCTATGGATCTCTAACTATACCCCCATGGACGACACCAGGATCTGCAGGAGCCCATACGATTCAAAGACGGACATTATCTGTGCAGGTGGACAGTGGTTTTTCGAGGTTACCCGTTAGCTTGTTATAATCGACTACAGCTCATTGTTGATGAAAAGTCTGCAATTAACCACAAATGTGTAAAGCCAGGCTCATTGTGTGATCATCGTAAAGGCTGCTTCAAGTAGTTGCCTGCTTTATTGACGTTATTTGTGCATAATATGCTGCCTGTTTTCAATGAATGTTGTGAAGGTGAAGGTTGTTAGCTTGTCGTGGCTAATAGTGCCTTAGCTCCAGGAGAAACCACTCGGCTACGACTCACTGTAGATGAAATGTGAGCAATAAACTACGAAATCAACAAGCCAGGCTCCGTGTGTGATCATCATAAAGGCTGCTTCAAGCAGTTGCCTGTTTTAGTGACGTTTTCAATGCATAATATGCTGCTTGTATTCAGTGAATTTTCCCGTTAGCTTGTCGCGGCTAGCTTGTTAGCTCCGGGAGAAAGCCACTCGGCTATGACCCATTGTAGATGAAATGTGAGCAATAAACTTCCAAATCAACAAGCCAGGCTCCGTGTGTGATCATTGTTAAACGGTTCTTTATGTGTGTGGTGGTTTTATTTACTTTATGTGTGCATATCTCTCGTTTTCACGTGATGACTCGAGGTTTAGCTTAGCATTAGCTTTCTCCGGAGGCTCTGTGCATCATCAAGGCCCAGCGCAGAACCAGACACTGAAATAAGCGTTCTTGTCACCGGTTTTAATCCTGGGTGTTTCGGTAACAGAAACACTGATGTGTGTCTTTGTAAAAGTCTGCTGTGGCTCCGGTTCACAACACATGAAGCTACTCCTCCATGATGACGCTGTTTACATCTTAGGGCTAGACACTTCGGGGAGGGGGTTCTGCTGAGGGGCAGTGGTTGGTTACGCGGCTGGTGACGAAAGGTCGGAGGCGTATCCTGGAGGTCGGAGGCGTTTCCTGAAGGAATCAGGCGTTTTATCCCTAAAATGGCCGCCATCAGAGTTTTTACAGATTACTCGAAAATACGTGAATGTGCTAAGGCAACACTTCAGGCATGGTTTTAATGAGGGAATGACTTAATAACATGATGTAAAGCTTGAAAAAGTCGATTTTGCATAATAGGCCCCCTTTAAGGTAAACAAGTTGAAAAAATTGACACAACTCTCTCCATCAGTCTTTTTACATTGTATCAACTGAATTGAAATTGTCTTCAACTAATTGCTTCTTTTAAGCTCAGGTAACTTGATTTTCTCAACAGTAGAACCTTTAATTAACTGAAGACATACTTTATACTTTACATTTTTGAGAGGATTGCTTACTTATTTGAGTTGCTTCCATTGATATTGTACCACAAGTTTAACCCATTTTAAAATGTTAACAACTTGAATTTCTTTGTTGTATATAATATTTTTAAGCTAGCTTAACACAACTATATCTTGTATTCTAACACTTTTCTAACACAGTATTTATTGTGTACTTCATCCTCTTAACAATGAGTTGTTGCCTCTTGACAAGCATCAATGGAACTGCACTGAAAAAGAGAGCGAGTCAGAATTAGATGAACTGTAATATTTTTTTTAACAAAAGTATGTTATATTTAAAATACATACCTGAAACAGTGACTCTGATGATCCCAGTTCCAATAGCTTCGACGAACAAAGATCCAGCAGTGCCATAAATGTGGACTCCAGACTTACAGTAGTTATTCTTTTAAATTCTTCATTCAGCTACAAAAACACAACACAAAAAAAAAATCACAGTTAAAGGCACACTGCGTAACATTTTGGACTATATTGTTGCCATCAGTACAAAACATGCTCCCAATGACTGGCTCAACACAGAAAATGCTATTACTGCAGTGGGTAATCTAAGAATGGATTTGGATGAGAAACTAACCTGTTTAAATCCCAAATTCTGATACTTTAGTCGACATCTCCATGGAGACGAGCCGGAGACGTACCCGGTAAAGTAAGTCAATGACAAAAATATTTGTCATAAAATAAATGCATGTATTTCACCTTTAGTTGCTGGGTAAAATTCTATGCGACGTGGCTTTTAAAAGGCAAAAATAAATCAAGTAAGACTTGTACAGAGTCTTGAACAATACATCCTAATAAATACAAAGTGAAAGGCAAAAAATAATTGTGATGTGTGTGATGGATGGAGGACTCCATCAAGTCCTTCACAGCAGCATTGGTTTCCTTACTGAGACAGGCCAAACAAATCTATTTGAGGAAAGGGAGGATAAAATGTGTTTTTAATAAGCAACAAAGACTGATGAAAAAGTCTCAAATGAATTCTGTGTACGAGTGGTTGCACACGTATTGTATTTTTTGAGAGAAAATTGTACACTGACTTACTTAATTGGATGCTACTCATTTCACTAGTTCAAAACAATGTTTGTGTTTTAAATTATGGACACGTTTTCAAGAAGCCAACCATGGGCTCTTTTTTGGACTCAGACGTGTCCAGTGGGTGGAGCCAGGTGCCGAATAAAAAAATTGAGTTGTGGGCAGTACTTTTTTGTGTCTGTGGAATTCAAAATTTTTTGAGTGAAACTAAAGATTAAAATCACAACTAAAACACACACAATTAAGCTCTAACAAATAATAGAAATGTTCTTCTTCCAGGAACACAATAATTGAAGTCATTCCAACAGATTAGAGTGTGCTCAGTTCAAGCTTTGTTCTAGGTGTGTCCTACCTCATGTTCTAATGAAATTGCAATGAGTTTGCGCTGCATTTACCCCTATCAGTGCTTTACCTGTCTCTTTACCTGTTCTGGTTGTTCTAGAGTCTGGAGCAGACCTGCGCAGGATGCTCTTGCCGCTCTCAGTCTGTTTTCATTTTTGTTCTCATATTGTCTCACTGCACCTCCACATTGACAGCTGTCGGGCGCGCCTCGAGTTTGGCTGACGCTGCTTGTTTGATTGGTGCTCACAGCTGGAAAGTGCTGCATTCACCCTTCCCTGTCTTCCTCTGCTTCTCTGGCTTTCTCTGGTGATGCCTCTTAAAACCCCTGTAAGTTACAGGCCGTAGCACTGATCTGTAAGATGTGTGGCAGGGAGAAGCAGGTCTTCTTGGAGTAGATGGTGACTTTAATCCTACATATTTACATGTTTTGCCCCTCTATCTCCACATACAGTACATCTAATGTGCCTCCTCCACAACATCACTCAGCTAACCTTAAACAGAACTCCAATCCATCACATTTCTACTCTTAATCTCCCCAACTGCAAATCCGCCTTCACTTTACCAGTATAGGTTTTAACTTCTAATACCTGCCCTATCTTAAATGCATCCCACACCGTCATTTCATACAAGCATCCACTTATCCCACCGCTTACCCGCAACAACAAAAAAAGATTTTCTTCGTTTTGGAATGAAACATCCAAAATAAACGTTTACGCATGTTACAAATCACTGTGCGCAGCAACGTAAACAAATTCACAGAGTTCAGGGACTCATACCTGACTCATCCTGCCACAAGATGAGAGGAGAAGCGGTATAGTAACTTTAGGTGGGTGGGTTTAGTGTTTATGGGAGCCTGTGGGCTTTCTTTTTTTTTTTTACTGTAGCGCAATAAAAAGACAGGTCCGGGCAGAGGATGTGGGAGGACAGGGCGCGGCCAGAGGTGAGCATCTTTTTGAGTGCTCATGAACAAATAGCAAATGATTAGAAAAGCTTTTTAGAGGGGGCGACCGCGACAAACTCTTGAAGCAATGGGAGGCATATTGGATTTATGCTCCTCCAGATGAGTTCAACTTAAACATGTTTCAACAGACTTTTAATGATGATGCTGTTTTTTAAGCTGTATGATTCAAGTCTATGATAGATGTAAATGTACGCATATCCAGGTTTTTCACCTCTTTGTGATGTTTATCTCTTATGAGCTACTTGAATCCAGTTTGGGTCATATTGTAAATAGATGTTATGTGAGTAGCATTCATAGTTAGGGACTATTGTACTATGTTTGCCTCATGAAAACTCATATGTCTGTATTGTGACCTTGGCGTCTTCAGCCACTCCTCATGATGGCTCCTCTCCACCTCAAAGCCATTTGCCTGAGGAAGGCCTCGTTGCCGAAACTTTTTTTGCAAGTTTGACAGTGTTTTCTAGGAAAGCTTTTAAAAAAAATACATTCTTAATTCTTAATGGTTCAGTTATGCATGCAGTTATCACAAATTTCCTTATGACTTGTCAATATGAAACCATTCCCTTTATAGGGAGCCTTTGCGCCTCAGATAAAGCTCTGAGTCATCTTGCGTTTTCGTGGGGGTCATTGGAGTTGGCCAGATATAAATCCTTCTGCTGTCTGAGCAGCACATTTCTCAACAGAAAGGCCAAATGCAGCCAGCTGCTGTGTGGGAAGCAAAAACGGCAAAGAAGACAAGAGGTCAGTAAAATGGCAGACAGACCAAATTCTCACGTTAAACCAGCTTCCTCTCCCTTCAGCAAACTGACAGCTAATGTCATGTTCATTTTGCTCAGTGTTGCTGTTATATTATGGGGAAATGCTCAAATTCACTTTAAAACACCATGAGCTTTGCCCTCATCAATTATGGAGCATGAATACTTAATCAGCTAATTCATTCATTATGTGTGTCCAGAGTTAGGTGTGTGCATATTCATTCAGAATAGTTTAATGAACTTGAGGCTTAGAGAATCTGCTACTGGTATACTTCTTTTATTACAACGTCAACGTGTTTCGACTCGTGGCAGATCTTCATCAGGGCAGTGTGCAACCAGGTCTTTAAATGACCTCTATGACCTCGATTGACCTCTATTGACCTCTATTGCAACAAAGTAGTTAACATATATTGTCCCAGCATTAATGAAAAAAAACAAGATATAGTCAAATTGGTTAAACTCTGAATATACACAATATACATATACATAACCCAACAAACAGTGGCGTAAATGGCGGGTCTATTATATACTAAAAGCAGCAGCTGTGAAAGTGAATACCAATGCAAAGCGCAGAAAAAGCTGTTAAAAGTGGCAGGAGGTTCTGGTCTGAATGGACCGAAGCCTCCTGGGCCAAACATTTAATGACCAGGGTCCGGCGAGATGTGTTTAGATGCATCCTGTCTGTTCATCAGCATGCCCCAACCAAATTAACAGCCAAAAACAATAAATAATAAGGGTCAGAAGGGCAGGTGTAATCTAACCTGCACACCCCCTGATCTGTGCAGGTCATGGAGAGATGGAAGCCTACAGCCAATCTGCCCATAGCAGCTCGCACAGTGTGCTGCAGTCTGGGTCTGACCCTGGCAGTGGCGCCGGCGTACCACACGGTGATGGCAGAGGTGAGGATAGACTCGATGATGACAGTAGAACTGCACCAAAATCTTGGTCGGCAGCTTGAGTTTCCTCAGCAGCCGCAGGAAGAACATCCTCTACTGGGCCTTTTTGATGAGGGAGCAGATGGTCGGCTCCCATTTGAGGTCCTGGGTGATGGTGGTGCCCAGGAAACGGATTCAAGATGGAGGTGGGGGGAGTCTGTCAGGGCGAAGGGACTGTGGGGCTGTGAGCTTCCTGAAGTCCATGATCCACTGTCTCCTGGGCGTTCAGCTCCAGGTTGTTGCACCAGGACATACTGTAGTTTGTTTGTTTATTGTTGGGACAGTGTGTTAATGAGCACACATGAGACTCATGAATGTAAACATGTAAACTCGCCGGGTGGTAGCCATGGGCAGTCACAAACACACTGTCATTCATCCAGGCCAACAACAAACTGCAGCAGATAAACTGTGACAGACACATGTTGTTTCAGCCCTAAAGGTTTTTAGAGGCCTTTCCACTTCCATTGTATTAAAGTAGCAGCTGCACCTGGCTAATCACAATACATGGAAACAAATGACGTGCATAAGACATCAGTCACGGCTGTTGAATTCATTTCTGCCAGAGTTCTGTCTCAACTCTATAGACTAAATAGAAGCACTGCATACGCAACAAGAATAATTTCTGTACAATGATGATGTTTTAGCAGCTGTGGGCATAGCAGTTCTTTCATGGGGCCCACCACTGAATGTATACATGCATAATTATAATTTTGAGAACTCCTATTCATTCTGACTTATGAACTTAATTTAGTGTCCTATTGAGATATTTGTGGTTAAGTGGGTCAAAGTGTCGCGTCGCTGAAAGACAATTATCCAGGCCGTCCTCTGAGGCATGCTTTTAATTATCACTTTTGACTCCTTCTGAACTGCAGGGTCTGGATAGAGTCAGTGCTTTGTTAGGTGAGGGCTTTATAAATGCTACGATGTCTGACATGCTTTCAGATTCTAATAAATCAATGTTGGCATTAAATGAGGTGCAATACAGTTTGATACATGAAATAATTGTATTCTGTTGTTTGTTTGTTTTTGCTTTGTTTTTGTTGCATACTTGAGCAAAGAGACTACATCTGATCAGCATATTTGCACTATACTGAAACAGGATTTCTCACAGTCTTCCTTGGAGCCAGTGCAATATCACTTTTCTGCACAATATTGAACATGTGCTCTTCAGAAATACAGCCTCACTACAGGGAATTACAGTGATTCAGACACTGTATGTTTAACCATATTAAAGGCTCAAGCACAAGTACACAATATAGTATAGTTTTTTGGAATAATGTAGATAAAAAACATCTCTGTTCTGCTCTGAAACCCTTCAGTGGCTGTGTAGGGTGGCAGGGCGGCCCAGGAGCTCGGTGTGGAGCAAAGGGTTTGGGTCAAAGCTGCTGTATTTTTAGAGCCAGCGGTCGGTCATCAATAACACTGACGTTTGAGTCTTCTTCAGCCATCTATCAGCTGCTGTTGAGCCCAGAGCTCCAGCCCACCTTCCCCTCATCTATCTCTGTGGTTTTCTCACTCTTGACAGCTCCTGCTTAAGAAAACACACTTGTACACACTACAAACATACAGTACCCAATACAAATACTCACTGACAGACGGACAGAGCTCTCGACTCAACAGAATCAAGTCATTCTCTGGGACCTGAAATATTCAAGGCCTGTTTTGAATCAATTAGAATCAATGACCTCTTGCAGATATGTGACTTGTGAAGAACGATGATGGGCTGTGAAGATAAAACACATATATGTAGGTCTTGATCCAGATGCTGTAAAACAGGTAATGTGATTGATTCAAATGGACAGACCCATTTGAATAAATCATTTCAATGTTCTGTGCTAAAGCCTCGTGGTTAGGATCACAGGCTGCTGGGTACTTTGGTGGTCATGAGCTTGATGATTTGCTGAAGGTCTCTCCCTGCTTCTCACCCCGTTTGTTTTTTACACGCAAATCTATTATCTATTATTAGCATACATAGTCTTCATGAGGATGTGAAACCTCAACTCTGACAATGTTCAAATCCAGGTTGGAAACATTTTTCCCTGTGCATATGACACTGAAGTATTATGATATCAATGTGCTTTAGGTAGGTTTATAAGTTGATTTGAGTCCAACTGAGGACACACTCGTAGCTCAGGCGCCAGGTTGTTTCTCTTTTGTGCATAGCGCGTCTACAGTGGCAGGGAAGCATCACTTTGTGTAGATCTGGGATCTAAAGAAAATCTAGACACCGGGGGTGTCTAGTACCTTCCGTCTGAGTTACCTTGCTGCAGAGGGTAATTTGAGTCTGGGACTCATTAAATCGCATTTCTGAGAAAGCATATAGTCACTGCGTGTGTCTTTATGTAGCAGTATCGCCTGCAGGCAGGCTCTGCCACGTAAATGTTTCGTTTTTATTATTGGCTTCATGCCATTGCATCGCCCTATAAATAGTGCGTGGTTTAGGTTATGCGCATGGGCGCAAAATGTGGGGGGATAGGGGGGTTGCAGCCCCCCCAATGTTCAAACCTAACTAATGTATAGACCCCCTGAAAAAAATTGCCTCTCGACCCCCCCAATATTTTACCAAATGTTACACCCATAGCTACACCCTTGGTTACGCGCCCTCTGACCTCTCACTTCCACCCCTGGTCTCCGGGCCATCCGGTTCAAGCGCCCCGTCATGTCTGCGCAGGTAAAATCAACCCGCAAATTAATGCGTTTAATGCTAAACTAGTCCTAATGCAGAGCTTCTCCACTACTTTAGCATGTCGGTGCCGCTGGTACCTGGTGCGCTGGTTTCATCGTCCAACCCTGCTTGTGTGGGAGGTAAGAGTGGCAGCTAGCCTTTATGCTTAGCACAATCTTTCAAAACATACTCATGCCGTTTTCTTGTCACAGCTGTGGTAGCTCGGCGTGGTGTCCGTCTAAAGCTCCGTCCACCGTTGACAGCCTAGGATTCCCTCATTTTGTTAGCAGGTAACTCTTTATCTAAGACTTGTAACTTTATTTAAATAGTACCTAAAATGCTCCTTTTATATCTGTGCTGCTGCAGGCATTGAAACAGCTGCTGTCTTCTTATCCTCGTCGAGTGTAAATGAATGGTGACTACGACGTTGATTTGTGTATCCTACTGAAGTAACGAAAAGCTGGTACTGCATAACAAACTGAAGTTATAGACTATTAGTACTGAAGTTACATAAAGGTAACTAATTGTGCGCTTTGAGATGGAAATCAACAAATATGAACGGATGTCTTAACTAAATCTTTTGTGAGATGAACATTGCCCGCCTGTCATTTCACATCATAACGAACCTGTGTGCCTTTTGCTTTGTCAGTCTATATTTAGTTAATTCTCCAGGTGAAACTCTTGGGGTGGCGTTGTGGCATTTTAAAGCTAAAGTAAAATCAAAGTAAACCCTCGCCTTGCCACATATAGGCAGAAGGTGGTGACAGGGTGAGCGTTAGCAATCATATCTTCCTCTTGAGATGTCCTGAGTATAGATTTTCGCAAGTCCAGTTGGAAAATGGAGCGAAATCAGTCAAAGTGTGTGGCTGAATGAACCTGTGACATGTGCTATGAGACAAAAGTACGGGCCAGAAAGCTTACAGTGTCTCCCAGTATGGACCTTTGGTTTCCCTAAAGGAGGGTCATTCAGTCTAAAACAATTAAGTAAATTAAAAGAAAATTTGGACGCTGCAAAGACAAAACTCCTTGGTAATAAAACTCTTAGAGAAGAAGAGCTATGAAATACAAACATAAGACAAAGGTGCCCTGCCGCAGAGATATCTGTGCATGTCAAGAAAAGTGCCTTGCTTGTGGAAATCCTAGCCTAAAGATATTTAACTCCATGTAGTGGTGAGGGGATACCCGCGCATGATTATTTTGTAAACACAGTGTTTATATTATTTCTTTTAAAAGGTCTTTGATGAAACGGAGAGATAGAAACTTTAAAACAAACAGTAGTACTATCTGCACTCTAGCCTTTTACTGTAATTGATTTTATTGATTTTTTTTCTTTGCTTTCTTTATGCAGCTGTGAAGCACTTTGAATTGCCTTGTGTATGAATTGTGCTCTCCAAATAAACTTGCCTTGCCTTATGCCCAAAATTTCAGGTTTTCATTTTTGCACTTAAAGCAAAAGGGCAACACATTAACAATAAGATTTTTTTACACTATATTTGTTTGCATTATCTGTAATAATGTAAGCAACTTTTGTTTTGAATGTTTGTTTACAGTTGTATGTTATGGCATGATTTCTGGATTTTCCACACACATATATGGCTCTTGTCAAGGCGCAGTCAGGAGCCTGATGTAATTAATGAGGGTCTAAAGTGAGCGCAGGGAGGGCAGAGCTCGGGCAGAGTCAGGTCGGGTCATACCCTCACCATCTGCTCCAGAGCTGTCAGCCTTGGAGAAGGACAGCTCACAGCTAAAGGGCTATGCACATGACCGCTCGGCTGAGTTTAAAGCATTTATTTTATTTATTTTAAAGAAAAGGTGGTTACAGCTGCTGCACATGCGACAGAGCACTCTTCTGTCCGACTACAAGATTACAAAGTATTACCGCTTTTGGGTGGTGATCACAATGGGAGTCGGAAATGTCCTGAGATACATAATACCGCGTCTGACAATCTGGGGAGAAGTCTGGGGCTTCAGCAACAAAAAATCCAATTATGGTCTCTCATTTAACAAGGTCACACACTATTCCAGAGTTTGAGACAGTTACTCTACATTTCATACTATTCAGTCAGTTCAGAAAGTGGCACACTTACAAAAGTTGGGCCTGCAAGTTTTGGGTCTGAGGCATGGACGTGTTCTTGTGATGCACTGTTTGTACTGGTGGAGCACAGTGTTTGTATAAATCTCTCAGTGGCTGCAGATGAAAGCTCCATCTTCAAAGCCTTGAAACCACTTGACCACAATCACATTGATTACCAAGCTCCACGAGCTGTGTGTTCATGTTTTTGAAGAGTATGGTTATGAAATCAAACAAATGGACAAGATCAAAACTCATATTACAAATTCAGAAGATATGGCATGACGTGGGTTACAAACAACAATATAGCAACTCAACTTTTCAATACAAAAGTTGAGTTGACCACATGCATAATGCAAATGAAGCTCACAACTGTTCTGGGTAATTCTAGAAATAAAAATGTAAAAAAAATAATCACTTGTTCTGGATCAATTAAATAACTAAGTATTCCCTGTGGGGAATTTTAACAATAAAATATGTATAATAAAGTAAACAAAAAAGGACTCCATTTATTCTATTGCAAGTGCATTATTTGTACCTGTGCACATGTAGTGCAGATCTCAGGGCAGCAGTTCACAAGCGGGACAGTCAGGCAGGGTCAGCTGTCTGATCGAGGAGAGTGATGTCCCTCGGAACAAAAGTATCCATCTTTAATTGAAAGCATGTTTGTCCTGCAGATCAGTGAAGAGCAGCGCTCGGACACAGAGATGCAAGACACTGCACTTATGTTACGTTAGCTGTATGTTAAATGTGTTTGACTATTATATGGTTGCCTGTTAATTTGCTGGTGTTTGTCTAACTTCAATACACACAAAGTTGAGTCAATAATTGCTGCTTATTTCGTGACAGGTCCTTTGCATTCATTATTCGGTCCAGTGCAGTCTGTCGTCGGAGCTGTCACTCCCAGCTGCTCTTGTTCAGATGGGGTGCCCCAAGGTTTACCCTATACACACACCTTTCATTTTTATGCTACGTGCACTATACTGCTTACTGTTTACTGAACATGTACTACAGTACTTTCAAGGACTTTGTCCATTGTGTGATGTGTAAACTTCTGAATTAGTGAAACATCATTAAAAAGTCCTCTGCTTCGTGAGGCTTCTTCTGCAACTGTGACATTCTTTTACACGTTAGCGAGAGAGTGTGTTTGAGAGTGTGCGAGGATGCGAAAATTAGGCTACAATGCGTGGTGTGTTTACATGCATGTGTCCAAATAAGTTCATTAACAAAGATATAACAAATAAACAAATGAATAATACTGTCATATTATTTTAGGTAAGGCATAAAGTAGGTAAACTGTATGGGTCTTGTTTACAGAACTGTGCACCTATATCACAAAAGGAGCATTCTTACCGTGACTGTTGTCCAGCCCTAAATGAAAGAAACTCATTTGTAAAAGAGAAAGAAATGCAAGGAAGAGGGAGGAACACTGCTGGCTCATCTCAGTGTGTCCCATTCTCTTAACAATCTGCAACATCAACAGTTCATATGGCAATGCATTGTAGTGTTCACGTCACAATCACAATGATCAACTTCTCCATCAGGTATTTACAGCTTACAGCTCCAACATCATTGACAGTTGTAGGTCAAAATCAGCCCATGGCAATGTTGAAAGGTAAAGTCAAAATCCCGGACAGAGTTGATAAAATAATATTTCAACATTAACGAAATAATGAATAAAAGAATCACCTCTGTTGTTGTTTTTGGTCCTATTAGGCTCTCCGGTGTTACGTCACAAATCAAAATGGTGGTTAGCAAAGGTGAAAGCAACGCCCTCAGTTTCATTGAAAACACTGGCAGATCGCTGGCATTGGGTGGTTGTCATTGGTTATTAAGCTGAATAATGGTTGGATTGTGATGAAATGTAATTCACTTACCATGATAACCTGCCTGTTGAGGCAAAAGTCAGATATAAACAGAAATTGGACTTAATTGACTAAATGTTAGATTTGGAGTACGGGGACCTGTAGAACTCCCTCACTGACACACCAGGTCATTTTCTCATCAGTTTTATAAAGTATTAGTTTGGACTTTTTTGCATTTTTCCGATATTTATGAAGTGAGCATAAGAAACGCACACTTCACCAATCCATCGAACTTTGTACTGAATTTCATGCATTTGTGTTCGTATTCAGGAAATAATCATGATCGAAGTAAAACGTAATGCAGACTAGAAAAAGTTTTAGAAATTCTTTTTAGCTAACGCATGTCATGACATTTGATTAACAATTTATTTTATGTTTAAAGTGAAATAAATCGTAGAATTTGGAGCCTGTTGTGTCCGGCACAGTTATGTTAAACTTTAAAACATAATCTATACAATATGTTTAGATCTGCAGGCGTTGATTCTAATCAAACAACTTACTCAGTTTACAAGATTGATCACTGTAGTTCCAACAAAATGAAACATCCAACCACACAGCAGCTTTTAGGCATGATTTACTGAGAACTTTACTCATTTATCCTTCACAATATGTCATTCACAGGCAAAAGCGTTATCCATTAGAGTGATTGTTTTCATTTCCAGAGTCTGTTGCATCCGGGAATATCAGAGATTCCTCGGATAGTCGCAGAGCCTAATGACTACTGCTACGTCCGAAACTCGTGCTGCTTTGTGAGATGTTGGAGAATCATTAGCCAGTGGTGAAAAAGGACTTGTTTGCAGTGTTTCCACAGATTACTTGAAAAAGTAGTATTACAGATATTTGATCCTTCAATGCACCCTTTCAAGACCGTAATGTCAAAAAATGTACACTCGAAAAAAAGAGCTTTATAATCACCATACATGCATATTTTTTTTGCTTCTTTTTACAAAAAAGGGTTAAAAGTAGCTTTACTGATTACTTTATTTTAAAAATAACTAAGTTAGATTACAAGTTACTTTTCAGTTACATTCATCAGCTGCCGACAACACGACGTATTTCCATCTCTCTCCTCCTCTATTGTTGCCTTTTTTATGTCATGAGTCGTCCTTGTGCTGAAAATGTGACTCACTTCTGTCACGCCACTCCACCAGCCACAAGAAAAAAGTATATATTTCTCCGAAGGAAAACAGAATAAAAGTAATTTTAATCTGATTACTGGTCTGGAAAAAGTAATGCTCTAGATTACTCATTGTCAGATGAGTGTGGGAAGACAGGTGGAGCTAGGCAGCAGAAAGAATGGTGGTGAATATAATTTCTTTTACCCTTTGCTGAAGCAGGTCATTTTGATTCACTCGCCTGTAAAATGACACCTCCAAATTAATTATCATTGCTGTTAATGTTCCTTATGGAATTTACATAATACTCTTGCATGTGAGTCTCTAGTTCTAGCCACAACAATCAGTATGACTATCAGATCCACTATTGGCAAGTGAACCACTATAGCACTGAATAAAAGAATAATTGTCTTTATTTTCATCAAAAAATGTTGGCGGGAATAAAGGTCCACAGCTGCAATAGATAGGTGGAACCAAAACACACTCTGAGCCTATAAAAATACTACCACTTGAACATATATTTCAAACAGGTCAACAATATCTGTAAAAATTAACATTGTACATCAGTTTTTACATGGACATGTCCATGCGTTTTATAGGACCTTTGTCTTACCCAAATCTATCATTTTGACTAGTAACATGTGGGGCAATGTGACTGTGGTGCGTATAGGAATTTAATGGTGCACGTCCCGCTGGCGGGACGTAGCTTTAACCTTAGCTTCTATTGTAAAGTGTTGGGAGTGTTGCACAACAAAGGCACCGAGTGGTCAATCTCGGATGTAGACCAACAATATAACTACCAAAATAAGGTCACACAGATTCCTAAATTGATGACAGACACTTGTTCCATGGAGAAAATATTTTAGCTCAGTTTCAGTCAAAATTAGTTGTTTACACGTGCCATATTGAATTTCTATTGCCATATAGATTTCTATAGTCCATAGTTGTTTTCTGGGGGCTACGAATGTCTCTCATATCCATCTGCACGTAGCCATAGCCAATCATATCAATTGTACCAGTTGATGTATGACGTACCCGCTGTAAACCTTCGAGCTAAACTATTTAGAACATGGTCTAAAGCTTTGATCGAAAGATGGCGTTGCGTCTGCTGCTGTCACGTTAGATTCGTAAACAAACTTTTTTTCTTTTTTTGTTAATCCATTAACAAACTACAAGCTTCCGTTCTCCTCCTCGTTCTGCGATTGGTCCCCAAATCCATGCGAAGATTTCGGCCATGGTCCCCAGGCTACTGTGATGTTCGATATGATGCGAGCGCACACAGCAGCATGGGTGTTCCCAGGCTAACAACCAACCTTCACACACAGCATACAGAGCGAGGGGGTTGGAACACGCTCTACAAAGTCACTAAAAGATGCAATGAGTTAGATCTAATGTCCAAATTATATTAGTAAAACGATTGAAAATGCTATACGTGAGAACAGAGAAGCGCTTAGCACAAAACCAGGAAGTGTTCGAGGTGAGGGGACGAGAAACCAAATAAACGGCGCCTTGTTACATTAGGAAGTTGTCACATTAGAATTATCCTTGTTTTGCATTTTTAAGTCAACATCTTAAGTTGAAGATGATTTACAAAATAACCCCATGATAGATTCTGAATGCATGTTCCAATAGGACTGCTGAATCAATCCATCAAAAGCGACTGCTCTCTGTGATAAATGCTACCCTCCACATGACCTTTGGCTGTTATAGCACATCAGATTTTTATTCTTATACCAGAACTGGAAATATTCAGTGATGCCATTCACTAATATTTTAATTTCATGGTCCAAGTCACTCCAATATATTTGTAAAGGAGGAGTGGAAGCAGGCTGATGGCAGGGAGGCAGAGAAATGAGGGCATTGGAGAAGAGAGAGAGAGTGGATGAAGGGACGAACAATAGACTCTGGCTTCTACTGGCTCCATTAGACCTGCTTAGTTGAGCCCAAAACATGTTAATTAATCTGGAACTTTCTTCACAAAGTTCCAATTATAAGTTCATCAGCTCCTCTGACATTGACTGCTGTTATCCTCACTTCACCTCCTTTGGCCACTGCATGTCTTCAGGATTTCTGTTCCTCCTGGTGTTTTAATTAATTCACTCTTTTTCTTTATTGATGCCAAACTGGTAGAAACAACATAGAGAAATAACAGATATGATCATAAATACACAGAGCAGCTAACACAATAAAAGTCTGTGGGGGTGTAGTGATGCGTGTAGCTGAGTGCTGAGGAACATGTTCTTTCTTTTTTTCTTTTAGAAAAGCATAACATAAGTCAAGCTTAGAGACAAAGACACAAAAATAAATTTGTTTTAATAAAAAATAGATGTAAATGTAATAATGGACAGGATATATTATTGTTTTCTTCATGTTAAACTATCGAATGTGTGCATCAAGGTTAAGATGCCTTTGTTCTCGTTATACAACTGTACAACACACTTTGTCCTCAGCATTAGACCCATCCTTTTACACAGATTTGAATATCATTCATTCAGTCGATTTTCAAATTGAAGACAAAAACAAAACTACAGATAAATGTCTGCAATTAGTATCTTTCTTACATGTAATGCAACAAAATCACACACAAAAAAAGCTTTTCCAATTTTCAATCTGATTCTTGAATAGAAAACAAACTGTGAAAGCACAGGATCAATAAATCAATTATGAAGTTCCTTTCTATGGGTCATATTATTGGGTCATCAGGCCTCAGCCCTTTCTGCCCACTCTGTCCACTCTTCCATCGCCCCTCGTTCAGCTCAATCTAAATCTTGTCAGCATTTGTGTTGCCATTTGGATAATTGTGCCTCTAGAACACTGTCTGGACCTGCTCTGTGGTGCAGCGGCGCCCACATCGACAAAAAGGATTGGTAACGTACAAACTGGGCATTTCGTTGGCCCTTTTTCCACCATTAGGGTCTTATTAGGGCCCTGATCCAATCTCTCTGAAAAATGCTGTGTTGAATGAATAGGGAAGCCATGCACAATACACGGTGAGGTAACAGAAGAGAAGCAGAGAGTGTTGCAATGAGTCAAGACATTACATTAGTTTGGTCCATTTCATGGCCTTTATATAATTTCTGCAGTTTCTTCATCATTAACATCTTATATATTATATATATCATACGATGATGTTTAGTGGTCACTGTGTACGTGTATATGCCAATTTGTATCTGAAGTAAAATTTCAGAAGGTCTGTACAAAAACGTATTTGGTCAATTCCCCATAGACTTCCTATTGGATTTTGGCCAAATACTTTTTTGCCCCACTGTAGGTGACCTCACCTCTGTGGGGTTGATTGGTTGACAACAGCTGAAAACATCTGGATCGTTCATAATTTGCAATGTTTGATGGCTGATGCTAACGGCTAAGGGCAAATACTTTGAGCAGGTTAACAGACTGAAAAGTTTCCCCAGACTAGCCGTCTTGTCCGCATACGTTAGGATCCAGAACCATTTTGAGAAATTTTGTTCCATCAACGTTACATGAAACAAAAAGTGCTCATAGCAGATGTTTCTAGGTAATTTGTTTTCAGTTTGAAAATTGATTTTTCTAATGGTCCACAGATTCAGAGCCCATGCTGTTTCTCTTTTGGACAATATCTCTTCTATGTATTATAAAAATGCATGTTTTATTTGATCTGTTTCTAATCTGCTTCTTTGTGTAGAGCAGAGCTGGGAGTAAGTTACTAAATGCAAGTCATAGTCAAGTCCAAGTCATGAAGGTCCAAGTCGCAAGTAAGTCCAAGTCAATTGGTCATGGGGTCACATCGAGTCGTAGCTTTCATCAAGTCAAGTCACACTATAGTTGGCAAGTCACCAAGTCGCACACATCTTTCAAAATGTCTTTGATCTGCTTGAAAATATCTAAATGGGAACGGCCTCCTTGAAATGTTGCACTTCTGAAAATGTAGGTTAATATACAACTTTACAATATCTAACGCATATGAATTTAACGTTTTGCCAATACTGGAACACAAATACAAATAAAAGAAAATGTATTTTGAAGGCTCCAGTCTGTGTACCAAACACTAGGACAGCATTTTATGGCGGGGAACCCGGGGGGCTACTTCACAAAAAATAAAACAAGAGTCTATTATAAGGCTGCAACTAACGATTATTTTTCTATCGATTAATCTATCGATTATTTTTTCGATTAATCGATTAATCTATCGATTATTTTTTCGATTAATCTAGCGATTATTTTTCATGTTACCGATTATTTTTTCATTTAAAATGAAGAAAAAAACATTGATGTGTCCAAATGGCATGGCTTTTATATATTTATTTACTACTAGTCTATTTTCCTCACTTTTTAAAATAGTAAATGGCAAATGGTCCCATTCTCTCACTTCTGGCCCTGACCCACAGTTTGGGAACCGCTGATTTAAAACTAACTTAAACCTGCACCTGACGGTTATTTCTGTCTGACCACTGAGAATTAGCCTGTGAGTCGCCCAACCCGTTACAGACTGTGCACATTCAGAGAACCAGAGTTACTGTAAGTTACTGTGCTCGTGAGAACCGTGTGGATTCAACTCCTCTTTAAGACAAAACGGCCACGGACACGGCTTTACTCTCGTCTATCATCAAACTACTGTCCTGATTCTCCGCTAGACACAACAAGAAGAGAGTTTAAATGAGTGTGTGGCCGATGCCCCGAGTCCGCGCAGAGAAAACATGAGAACAGCGCCGGGACACGGGGACGTGATGCAGCCGCGCATGAGGGCAGCATGAGGCGAAGCGAGAACCGGGAGACAGACGGCCGAGCGGGGCACGAGCGGAGAAGTAGCCTACTCGCGTGTTGGGAGAGACGGGGAAGGCGGTCGGTCTCTCCTGCTCATCCACTTGCAGACTGCTCCGTTTTGGTTTTATATGCGGCAAAGTAGGCGGAGAGTGAGTGCGCGCTGTCAGAGCCTGTCCCCGTAACAACGCGTTGATTAATCAGTGAAACAACACCGTAGTTTGACTGAGATGCGGGGCCCTTGCGGCCGCGGGTGTTTTCGTTTCACATGTTCGTTCATAGCCGTTGTGCTGTAACGCCAGACTAAAATCACAAGTGATATTGCAGTTCGAAGTGATTGGAGCGCACACAGCAGTCTGGCGTTAGCCAGGTTAGTTGTGCTGCTGTGATACGACATTTCCGCTCGACACAGTGTGCAAACAACAACATTATTAGGCTGTTTCTGGAAATACTCCCACACTTTTGACGACTTTTGCCATGCTTTTCCCCCGTCGGTCGCAGCGTTTGCATTACGCGCAGTCACGCTGGAAGTGAAATGTAAACAAGCGACGCGTCGACGCACAAAAACGGCGTCGACGTATTTACGTAATCGACGACGTCGACGACGTCGACGCGTCGTTGCAGCCTTAAACACTTCAACCTGTGTTTCATTATTTCCACCACATCTTCTGCATCGCTCTTGTTGGCAGTTTCTCTCAGCTCCAGTCGGGCTCTGGCCTAAACATTGAAAACAAAAATCAGATGTTGGACTACTGATTCAAAGCATTACACTCTATAATGAGGTAGGATAGTCTCCTTCTATGTCCTTCCTCTGTTTTATGTAGATTGACTGAAAAGTGCAAAGCAATCCTGCTTATGTTATATATATATATTATATTAATTAGATGCTGGTCTCTTTCTTGTTTTTTTCATGAGGGTTGACATATTGTCTCACAAAGACCCACTTCCATTGCCACTTGAGAGGCCTCAGGCCAAAGCTTTAACACTGTCCACCTCCAAGGCACTGAGGCTGTGTTACTTGTACCTCTGTTAGCCGAATGAGGGACTCCAGCTGCCTGGTGGTGATCGGGGTGGCGTCAGCAGACTGACCCTGAGCTCTCAGGGACAGGTAAAAGTGCTGCAGGGTTTCTGCTGCTTCTGAGGACAGAGATGGCTGCACATACTGCCGGGCATAACTGATATACTTCCTGAGCAGACAGGAAGGAATAGAGTCCACAGTCTCCCCTGCCGAAACCTGACCACACATGAAGCAATAAAAAAGAAGCAAAACATTCAAAAGGACAGTTGAGACATAATCAAAAGACCAGATTTTGAAAAAAATACTATTGTTTAAAAAACAAATGTGTCTCATTTGAGCTGTTTTTAATCTCAAACCAGAGGGACTACTTTGAGGAATAGAACAAGCTAGCCTGGCTCCGCCAGATGTCCTGTCCTGAATTTTAATCAATACAAATTGCTACCTGAGTGAGACAATTTTGTCCCGTTTATTTAACTTTTCAAAGGCCAGTACCTGTAGTCTCTCAGACAGCGGAAGATCTGAGTGTTCAAGCAGAACAGAGCTTTCTATTTGGCTGTTGTCCCTGCTGACCACTGAGCTGCTCATCCGACCATTTCCTGCTCTGTTCGCCATGACATGCTCAGACACGCGCCGGTCATGTGACTCATCTGGGATGTCTAGCAGAAGGAAGACCACATCAAAACGGGAAAGTAGTGCGGAGCCCATTCTAAACAGAAATATAATAAATAATCATTAGTCTTAGTGAATGTCTTTACTTCATGATGAGCAGTTCTGGGTTACCAACTTGAGATTTTCGGACACAGTTCTCCCGCGGTTGTAATGTCCCCCGATAGGATTAGCAGCGGCCACCACTGAGGTGCGAGCCGGTAATGAGGACACGATTCCAGCTTTAGCCAAACTCACTGACTGCTGCTCCATGGCTTCCAATAGAGCCTGCTGCTGGTTCCCCAACTTATCAAACTCATCAATGCAGCAGATACCTTCAAATGAGTCGAATACAATACTTAAGCTAAAAGTTTATCCCCCATATAATAATAACAGAGTATCCATAATCAGTCTATACCTTGATCTGCCAGTACCAGAGCTCCAGCCTCAAGAGCATAGTCTCCTGTGGCTGCGTCCCGAGATAATGTCACTGTTAGCCCTAAAGAAACAAACATAAGGACTTGGGTGAACAGATCACTGGCGCTAAAGACAGTGAACACCCGTGTCAAACTTGTTTGTCATAAGTGTGTCACTTTGTCCAGTTTAATTGGCTATAATAGAATGGGCAGTCACCTGTGCTGCTGGTGCTGTTGCCACAAACATAGATCCCTCTTGGAGCCACATTACACACAGCCTACACAGCAGAATACACTGAGGTTAGTGAAACTAGTACTGTATTCCAAATGGTTAAAAGTGTAAAAAAAATAAAGCTTTCACATGCCAACTGCAGAAATTCATAGTTGACAAAAAAAAACTGCTCTCAATTAAAATCTGAAAAGGCTCGGAGAGTCGGTGAATTACCTGTAACATCTGACTCTTGCCGAGCCCAGGGTCTCCCACCATCAACACATGAGGGTCACCTCTCACCGGGACACTGTTCTTGTTTGTGTTTTTCTGTCTGCCTCCAAACAAAGCCAGTACAAGTGCAGCTTTCACAAGCTTAAGATAAATTAAAGAACCCATGTAAATTTTCCAGGACAAATTAACACTCATGTATTGTATATTATGACTCACCAAATGACCATAAATGACAGGGCACAGGGAGCTGCAACAGACGCAGAGCACAAACAAAGGCTTCAGAAAGATCATCTGTGCATGTGACAGAACTATGTGAGCCACATAAAAGCATGTTTAGATTATCACAGTGGCTCAGACTTGGCCAAGTCGTGGTTGTCTTTCTTATTGGTGGAAGACACCAGTTACCAACACTCAAGAATCCAGATTTCAAACATAATAATGTACTTACTGGACAATCAGTTTGAGCAGGTCTGGCTGTGACTGGATCTCCTGAATGGCATATAGCTCTTTCAGACTGAACTCCTCTGTCGAGTGAGCCTCTGCTGACCCTTGACCTCCTAATTTTGACTGCAGCCCTACAAAAAACAAAAAAAACATGCACCTTATGCAGGCACTTGTGGTGGTACAGACAAAAACTGACAACAACTCACCTTTAGTGTTACTGACAGACGTGGCTTCCAGATACAGCAGGAACATACACTGGTCCTTGTTTCCTCTGTGAAGACCTAAAACAAAACACATTTCAACACACTGCGTGGTCTCTCTTCCCACACTTTTGGATGTTGATAAATCAGCTACTTACCGTCCTTGGTCACTCGTACAATCCCCGTCACGGTCACTGTGTCACCAGGGACGCAGCTGTCACACAGGTCAGAAGTCAGGTGACACTCCACTGTACGAGGGATACGTCCAGCCTCTCGCTGCTCCCCACCGATCAGCTCCTGAACCCTGGGCAGAAATATTCAAAACAAGATTTGGGATTTTTCATTCCTGTGCATATGGAGACACTAGCACTATACTGTATGTATGTGAACATGCCTTTCCTCATTTGAATGCCAGGAACCTCCCAGAGTTCATTCACTAAGCTTTACCTACAGGAGGCTTGCACTATCACTAGTCGGACCTGATTCAGGACATGCACTGGGAGAGTGGGAGTAGGAGAGAATATCTATATGTTGATCTCCAAACTGGTTTCTGCTTCTGATTGGATAATTGCCTTGAGAACCGTATCTAAAAATGCAAGCACTTTTACATAATGTAAAACATTCCTTTTATACGATGTTATCAGTGAAAACATTATTTGATTTCAACACGTTAACCTTGTGGGGACAAAAAGGTAAAAAAAAAGGATTGTAATAGAATAGTAGTATACTGTATTCCCTCACAAAAAATATGCATCATTTATTCATCTTGATGAGAAATAATGAAAAATATCCTGCAGATGTGATACGTACTTGATGATCTGCCAGTCCACAGTTTGAGTGAGAGGAGAGCTCCGACATGGAACAAATGTCCGACTGCGACAGTTTGGAAACGCACACTAATAGTAGAGAAGAAGCACACAATCAAACAGGAGACAAATGGAGTCCTCCAGCACACAGCACACTCTGAGCGGTAGCGCACCTTCGTGGGTGTGGTGTAATTGCTGTGTTGCAGAGTCAGAGCATGAGTCTGAGAGCAGCCCAGGCAGCGGAAGGCCAGACGTGTACAGAGTGGTCTGATATTGCTGACCCTGACCACAGTCCCCCGCACACACACAAGTCGACCAAACACACTGGCCCGAAGTAGTCGCAGAGGTGTCAGCGGCTCGTAATTGTACAGCCTGAAACAGATGATGCACAGTCTGAAGTACTTCGATAGAGTGTAATGTATGCAGACACTCATAGCAAGGGGAAGTGAAGTATACTACGAACACTTAACATACTGAAAGGCTATCTGCTCATACTATACTACAGTACTTAAGTATATATATTATGCAGGACAAAACTGAAGCTTCTTGGACTTGACAAACAGCAGTAAGTACCTGGCACTGATGTGAGGAATACTGATGAGGGGGGTCGTGACAGGCAGCTCGTCCCCTTGTAGCTCAGCTGCCTGTCTCTCCAGGTCTGTGGTCAACACCTACACTCAGAGTCACAAAAGACACATTTAACAGAGCACAACAACAGAGAACCTCTGCATAAATATAAAGTACAGGCAGGCACTGTTTAGGCTAATAATTGATAAGTAGCATGTCACTTTTCTGTCTCATCAGTCTGCCATGTTCAATAGAACAGCTTGTGTGCATACTTCCTTTTCACAAGAAACTGCTGATTGTGCATACAGTACCTGGTGAATGGCCACCCCCAGACATTTGAGGGTCATCTCTGGCTGTTCCTTCAGCTCTTTGGATAAATCTGGAAGTTCTTGGATAACCATCTGGTCACTGATGAGTTCCATGTAGTCCACAAGTATGCTGCCCTGACGTTCGATCTCATCCTGGACATGAAAAAACTCTTTAATATAAGGAGTGAGACACAATTTGGAAAACCTCTGGACCTTTCAGGCTTATGTAATGCTTTATTGAAATTATGCACTATTGATACATGTGTTTGATAACTCTTTAAAGCCTGCATAGACAAGCTGACTCTTTCTCTGCTTATTCTGAATACACAATGGCTACAACCACAAATGTTAAGGGACGCAGCACAGAGAACAGACCTTATCAAAAAGGTGAATCTTGGAGGTGAAGTACTTCTCAAACACTTTGATTCGCTCTACGTTGGGTGATTTCTCAATAAAACCTGCGCAAAACATTATTTCTTAAATCTGCTAATTTTTTTCAATTAGATTTCCGTAAAGTACATGTATAATCAGCAGAGAATAAAGTTACCTTCGGAGAAATACAGGGCCCAACCTTTGTAGGGACATCTGTCGTCCACCACAGCGTGGGTCCAAACTGTGGAAACCAATGTCACATGAAGTCTGATATATTGAGTCAGGAATGCATCGTGATATAAAACACTAAATTTGCACACCGTTATAGGCCACTGAAGCTGCAACCCTAAAAGCATAGCAATCATATCCCCTGCTCCCCCCAAAAAACAATTCATTACTAACCTGTTTGAGAGGCAGCAATCGCCTCTCCTGCACCTTGTCCACTGAAGGAGGTAGGAGGATTTCCTGACCCCCGCCAACCAGTGGCCCCTCCTCTCCAGTTGTTGCCGCGTCCTCTCCAGTTGTTGTTTCCCCCACCTCTCCAGTTGTTGTTTCCCCCACCTCTCCAGCTGTTGTTGCCCCCACCTCTCCCGCTGTTGCCCCCTCCTCTCCCGCTGTTGCCCCCCCCTCTCCATGTATCTCTTCTGGATTCCCCTCCGCTCATGGTTAATGTTCTGTTCAGGAAATGCAAGAAAAGAGCAGAAACATGTGAGGCAAGACTGAACAAGCTAAACTGATTATGAAGATGGTGAGTAATATTTAATTATTTTTGTGTAAAACACCATTTGACCACCATACTATTGACACATTCCCACGAATCTTCTTTTAATAATCAACACATTACTTGTGTTAAAAAATACTGAACATAATAAAAGGATGCTGTTGAGCTTTAGCGGGACGGGAAAGGAAACATATTTTCGCGGACGGGCGCCCCATCTAGCGGTAACCATAGTAACCACAGGGACGTGATTGGTGCAACACTACATTTGCAGCCGATTTTTAGAAAAGTGAAACTAACCAAACAGTAGATTACAGGCAATCAATAAGGGAAAAACCTTGACATTAGTTCCTACAATTATTCCTGTGAGTTAAAACTTAAACTGTTTACATTTCACGGCAACACTACACAGCACTGAGGTGATCCACACGGAGAATACAGGGAGCCCGCGGTTATTCCACTGAAAGACACGGGGCAGTTTCTCACCGTGCGGGGCTCAGAAAAAGGTCCAAAATCAAATCTTTCGCTCCATGTTGTTGCTGCAAAAACTTCCCGCCTCTGCCCTGTCTGACTGACGTGCTGATGCTGACGTAGAGAGCTCTGCTGCTTCACGTACTCGTGCAAAGTGCAAACCAATGTGACCGCCCTCTAGTGGACACTTAATGAAACAAACGTATAAAGTCTGGGTGATTCTACAGCAGGGGTAGGCGAGTTTTCCTGGCGGAGGGCCGATTATCGTTATTGTAAATAGACCGAGGGCCGAAGGCGCTGATTATTTGCCCAAACTAAAGCACAACACTGGAAAAATGACCATCTTAAATGGTATAAATTACTTAAAATTGCTTGAATAAAGTTATTCGAATTTGAGTTTGACACAAATGCTAGCGGCAATGGAACAAGAATAAAACCCACTTGAAATCAGACAAATAATTGTTTTTCACATGAAATGACACAAAATTATCTGAATTAAGAGAATAACTACAAACTAGAGGGTTTATCACATCTAAGACCAGACCAAATCTACTCAAAATATTTAATCTCTTAATTCAAGTAGATTTATGTCATTTCTTCCTTAAAACGATCATTTTCCCCCCCAGTGCACTTCCTTCAAATGCCAGTGTACATAATATATGATCTAATTGGGTGTATTGACAGTGTTTCTACCTTTTTCCCCTCCCATTTAACTCTAATAATGTTAAAAGTGCTCTCTGATTTGTGTAATAATGTCTCTCAAAATCATCTTGAGGGCCAGAGGTTCTGTGCTGAAGGGCCTGATTTGGCCCTCGGGCCTGACGTTGCCTACCCCTGTTCTACAGTGTCTAATGGTCTACCACTACCGTGACATTTGTGTGTGTATGGGGGTGTGTGTTTAAAGGCCCCTGATCTGACATGTCAATAGAGAAAGCTGCATGGCTAAAGCTGCTGCTGATCCACTTTTCCTTGTGCTACGCGTTTTGTATAATATGAGTTAATGGAAACAATTCTCCAAAGAACTGTGATGTTTTGTCAAAAACACCAAGAAAAATGCCTTGAATTGTCTCAGATCACTGTGAACACTCAGTATGTAAAAAAAAAATCGTCATTTCACGCATTCATTTTTACAACACAATGTCATTTCCATCACTAAACATTTCTGCATTGAATTACTAGTAATATCAGTGCCGAATGAAAACTTAATATATCAGTATTTTTAACTGTAAAGTTTAAAAAATGTACTGTATGTATGATTTTATTTTAAAAAGAAAATCAGTTTTTATAGTCTAGTGGAAATGACACTTTCCTGTGAATGAAAAGACAGGGGTGGGGTGGGGTGGGGGGGGGCCTGTGACTGACATCTGGTTGAGTAAAAGTGACAGAGTGAGGATCCTTGGCTCTGGGAGTGGCCCCTCCATGTAAAAGAGCACTCCATACACACAGTGATACTGGGGGTTCAACAGCCCTGAGCGCAGTCACAGCTGGAGCCGAGTGCTGCTCACCCCGACCTTTAACTGGGCCTGCCTGGAGCCCCATCTGCTCCCAGGCCTCCTGCTCTGCCTCTGACACCCCATGTCCCAGTGCGTACAGCCCTCTCCTCAGGTAGCCATATGCTCCCTGCTGTATCACTTTTCTCCCAGAGCCTCGAGTCAACACCGCCACCTCAACAATTTTCTACTCCAATCTGTTATAGGGCTATATAGTGATTTTCTATCATTCAAGATGTCGTCACCATTCAACAGAAGTAATATCAATCAACAGCAGCAGGTGGAGCAAGAGGATTGTGTTCTGTGAAAAAAGAGGCTCAACTGTATATCATCATTTTACAGAATACTTTTTTTTTTTTGGTAAAGCACAAAAGTTAGCCGAAGGCGCTTTCTTCCTCGGCAGAAGACCAGGGCGGGATCGCCTCACGGGTTGGTTGTCTCATTGATTTGATGTTTTTGACTGAGCATTAAGTTAAACACACTGCTTCTTCTGCTGCTATAATATGGTTAGTCCAATTACACAAAAAATGACATGATTTATCTTTTTAAGGGTCTGACGAACTTTTCAGATTATAGTGTTTTGGTTTTAAAAGCCAGTTGATGTGATTAGTTTCAGACAATTCTATCATCTGGCAAAAAGCTACATATCATTGCTTTGAAAGGACTTGAGCTATCGCAAAGCTTTAGTCAGGTGGTCATTTGGGGTGGATTGTTTCAATGAGTCAGTGGTTAGTTGTCATCTTTTTTTATCTTTAATTACACCAGAGGCCGTATTTTGGGGTACAGTGTGAATGATTCCCCATCTCACAGCCTCCATCAGGGAGAAGAAGACTGCATTCTCAACCCCAGCCGCGTAAAAACATGTTGATGGTCTTATATTAGAGACAAAACTTAAAATGATTGTTTGTCATTCGATCACTGCAGCTGAGTGATTCAGCTGATGGGAACGGAATGGCCTTAATCGAATCAAGTTTCGTGATTATTTGATGTTGCACGACACAGCTGCAAATGCATTTTTTGTTCAGTAATATTTGTTTTATCCTCAACCTGTTTTCTGTGTGGCACATTCTCGCATCTCTCTTGCAGAAGTTTGAGGTCCTGCCGCTGACACCTATTTCCCATAGCCTCTCATACACACACACACACAAACAAACAAACACACACACACACACACACAGAGCCTTTACGTTCTTCTGCATTATCCCAGTGTTCTTTCTTTCCAGATTTCCTCTGTCCTATAACTTCACTCTGAGTCCGGGTATCTGTCTTGGTAATTGAGAAAGGGGTGCATGGTTTGGCCCCGGCAGCACAGTGATGGGACCGCCGGGATTGCATTTCAGATGGCTTCATTTGCTGAGGGTGAGTGTTGCACTGTGCACCTACCACACACATTCAGCACAACAGAATATCCTGCAACACAAAACCCTGGGTTCAGAAAGTTTCCTTTTTTAATATGCAGCAGCTTGAAACAATAATGGAAATTTACTTTCTTATTAGGGAAACCTTACATGCTGATTGTTCTAAAATATGAATTATAAAGGTTTTGAAAAATGTGGACATTTTTTTTTAATTCAGACTAACCTGTTCCAGTAAAGAATTGGGATTGGTGAGTGCTGTTGACACTGCCACCTGTAGGTCTGTGGTAAATATCTGGCCATGAAAAGGTATAGGCCATAGTTAGCATGATGGAATAAGAAAGATCATGCTTACTATGTAAGAAAGCGATGCGTCAGGGAAAGTGATTTTTTTGGTGCGTTTTCTTGGTCAGTGTTCCATTTGCTCCTGTTCAGGTGTTGCTCCTGCTCACAGCACATTGGCTCCCATAGAGGGGCATAGTGGACCAGGACAATGCTCCAGAGACAGCAGCTCTCGCAGACACTAAAGATTACACACACACACAAAAAAAAAAAACAGCAAGATGGCAGAGATGGTAGAGGAAAGAGCGATGTAGTTTGGAGGAAGGCAGACATACTTTTGATCATACAAAACATTACTCTGAGGGCTAACGTTGCATCACTTTTTGCTTCATTACAGGATGACTGAAAGAGCTCAGGACAACTAGAGGATTCCCAGGCTGAGCCCGTCTACCAGACACCAGAGCGACTGTGCTCAGCCACTTCCTCTCACTCTATATTCAACATGAACAAAGAAACTGCATAAAGATGTATGTTATCAGATTGTGCATTTAGAATATAATGATTCCACATGATACATTATACAGCTGTGTTGTCTTGGAGGCCAAGTCTCGGTCTGCTGCCTCGTCTGCGTGTCATCCAGAGCGCATTAGGCACTTGCACCAGAATAGTACCAGGACATTCAACACAAATGAAGGGACACAGGAGTGTTTCCACATACTCACCACCACTGACAGCTATCTGATGACAGCGCTGCAACAGCATGATGGAAGATAGCCACCCAGCATGGCAGCTACAAACAAACCAAAACTGCACTCATGAAGAGCAGACACTAGTTCACTGTGGAAATACACAGGTCACAACAGAGCTGTTGTATCACCTGGTTTTAGAAGTTCATCGTGAAAGTGGCCTTGCTTTTACCACTGCAAACTAAATTGGCAAAGAGGCTTAGGCTACATTATTTTGTTCCCAAGAGATGGAGAAAATACAGTGATTGCCTTACTTTACCGACCGTTAGATGTGAAGGGTTGTTTGCTGTGTTCTTCAACCTCACTTAAGGTCAACCTTCACAAAAGTGTAGTGTCAATGATGCCACTGTGTGTACAGGACACACATGAGAGCAACCTTTTTAGAACCTCAAAGAGCCCACACGAGGCCTCTATATCCTCTGAACAAGCCGCATTTACCTTGTGAACACTTGCAGAGTTGTGGTGTATAATGATGATGTAAAGTGTAGCAACAATGTCCCAGCTCCCTCTGCGCACCGTCTCTCCGTGTACAGCGCACACAGCATGTTCCAGTGTATGCAGTTTGGAGGTAACAAGCAGCTCGTTGCTCATGCTTTGGAAACAACTGCTCAACACCAGTGTTTATCAACCAAACAGGGTCCTCTCTACAGCAGAGGTTACAGATGACAAGTGGCCCTCAGGTGTGGCTGTGTTGAAATCAAGCACTCCTCAGCGGTGCACCAGCGCTGTCTGTGTGTAATTGCTTTGAGCTGTCATCTCAGTGGTAATCTGAAAGGACCCAATTAAATCCCACTGCCTGCAGAGGCTCCCTGCAGACAGCTGTGCACATGTGCTCTGTCCTGTCTCATACAGGACTGAGTGTGCACATGGAGGGGGCGTGAGTAATCAGTGTTCACTGTGTGGTCACCTACACCCCCGCTGCAGCACCAGGGTTTTCTTCCCCTAACACTCTTTGATTTGTATCTCACCTGGAAGTGGTGGTCAAATGTCTCACTACGTTTTTGTTTTCCCAAAAAGGCTGTTTGTTCAAATTCATCACGTCATGTTGATTTAACGATGCAATTTTGGTTGTCATTGTTGTTGCCCGCTGTATATTTTTGGGTCGACAGTGGGACATTGGATCAAGAGTCCGCCACATTTTCATTCCTTCCTTGTTTAAATTTGCACCACATGAAATCACCCATTTTCAAACAGCGAGTAAATCTCAGAGCTGTCCAAACACGTCTCCTTCCCAGACATCCTTGTTCATAAGTTAATTAGATTCTTGTTGAGAAGAGGACGAGGTGGATCCCCAACACGTTTGTTTACCCTGTGCGAAAATGATGAATTTAGAAATATTGCTCTGACATTTTCCAATCTCTGCCAAATCAGTAAACGACATAACTATTCAAATTAGTGGTGAGAGAAGCTACAAAGTTCGTTCTAAAGGATATGCGATTTGAGTCTTCCGCATTTGAGTGCCGTGTTATAAATTTGCATCTGTAATTGGAGATACAAAGCGTATTGCTTTTTGGATTGGCGGTGGCCAGACTAGTTTTACTTTCATAATGGCTGTGTTTACAAAATAGCTGGTGGTAAAAGAAATTTACTCAACAAGATAAAAAAAAATATGACAACTAATGTAATGAAAGTAAAGTGTTAAGTGTTTGAGGTTTTCGCAGTTGAAAGTAAAATATTGTCCTGGGCAAGTGATGGACAGATTGTCTTTCAGCAAGTGCAAAAATCTTTAAAAGAGTTTAAAAGAATGAGATGAGCTCCTGGCTTGCTATACCAAGTTCTTCTACCCTTTGGGATAGACTGATGGAAATGACGGTAGTCGGCCCCTCACCAACCAGTCACTCACACACGACATTCTTTCTACATGTTTTTTGTGGTGGGGTAAACTAAAGTAGGTACTCGGAAGAAACCACCGAGCTGCTAAGTTCAGATGGCAATGACTTTGTGTTATCTTTTCTGTGGCTGTTAGAAACCAAAGGTTCGTGCATAACAACCTCCAAAATAATTTTCCATGACATGTCTCATTGATGAATAAATTGATGCTTCACACATAATATTTGTTAAGTGATGGCACAACAGAGTGTTGTTCCGTCACCAGGGGCTTCCTCCAACATATCTCCTCCATCTTCGTTAGTGTAGCATCTAAACCAATCGGGGCTAGAGAGAGCAGTTACCCGGTGACATGGAAGTTGCTGCCTGCTGAATAGGGCCAATTACCTCACACAGATGCCACCTCCAAACACAGACAACGTGTGCATATCAGTGTACTGTAGATTTGTGGTGACTCACTGTGGAAAACAATTCTTCTACAATGATTGAGGTCTTTAAAACAGGGTTGGTTTGTAACAAAATACTTGGAATTTATCATGAACTGAGGTAAACCCTTAATAAAGATCTTTACCTATTTGGTGACACTTTATAATAATGATACATGAGTTCATGCATGATTTTCATGAATATTAATGCATTACTAAATCATGACTTCTCAGGAACAAACATGATCACATGCTGGTTCATGGATGAATTCATCCCTGAATTAAATGTCTAACTACAGTAATGAATGTACATGAAAATCTTAATGATTCATCATGATCATGAGGATCACGTTAGAATACAATGAATTCACTAAAACGGCAACGAAATGACAATAAAATGATCAACAAATCATGATCATGAGGATCATGCATGAACATCATGACTCATATGGCAGAAATCTACTTGGCAATTCTGTCCCCTCAACTAAAGTGGTGCATTATCCTAAACTTTTTAACCTGTTAAAGACCAGCTTAGGCCTGAAGAAGAAGCAATGATTTCTGGATTGTTTCCTCAATTGGAATTTTTGTGCAGAAAAATCAATTTAAAACTTTTATTACAAATTATTATGAGTACAGCATAACCAAACAAGACCTCCAGAGCTGGCACCACTTTAGTTGAGGGGACAGAATTGGCCAGTAGATTTCCCCCATACGAATCATGATGTTTATATATGATCCTCATGATCATGATTGGTTGATCATCTTATTGTCATTTCTTTGCCATTTTAGTGAATTCATGGTATTCTTATGTGATCCTCGTGATCATGAAGAATTATGAAGATGTTGTTCATGTACATTCATTACATACATTACAGTTCGACGTTTAATTCAGGGATGAAGTCATCCATGAACCAACATGTGATCATGTTTGTTCCTGAGAAGTCATGATTTAGTAATGCATAAATGTATCATGCATTAATTCATGCATAAAATCATGCATGAACTTATTATAAAGTGTTACACAAAGGGTCATGCTTGCCTCACCAGCTGAACAGTTTTCACAATTTTTCTATACACTATTATTTCAAACAAACCTCCAATTTCCATGTAGCACAGCAAACCAAACACACACATAAATGGCAGCATGTAAAGTACATTCTCCTGACAGTGGGGACGGTAAAGCAGCCTGCACATGCACTGCGAGCATTCAAGTCATCCTCCCAGCAGAAGACCGTAAGAACCTTTTCATGGCAAAGGTTCAAAGCAAATGGCCTCAGGTTGTTTCTGAAGGTCGGTATTGTATATTTCCAATGACGATAAAGCAGTGGTGTGTGTGGTGATTGTAGAGAAGCTGTGTGCTGTGTGGAAGTTTGACTTTGAACTTTTAGGACTGGAGTGTAGCGGGTCTGGAGGTCAGCTGAGCCACAGAGCACAGTTTGGATTTAGACTCAGGATTATTTTTTCTTCCTACTTTTGAGGTCAGGCAGAGAAAAGTAAGACATTCAGAGCAGCCATTCCCAAAATCCGGGACATCGTGGCTCCCTTTTTGATCCGAAAATCTTTTGGGGGGCCCCGAAAAATTATAATTTACTCTATGCAAAGTAATATGTTATTTCACATTTAAAAAAAAAAGAAATATCTACAGTGGGAACCAGACGTTTACATACACTTTATAAAAAGACACATTTGCATTTTTTTCTCCTCAGTGTCTGACATAAAACCAGGATTAACTTTAGAATTTTCTAAATTATTTCTGTTTGTTAAATTCCAGAAGAATGAGAGATACAATTCAATTTATTTATTTTGCTACTTTCCAGAAAGTCAGAGGTTTACATACACTAAGATTACTATACCTTTAAACAATTTGAAATGTAAGTAAACTTTTGGCTTTGTTAAAAGTAATATAAAACTGTATCTCATTCTTCTGGCATTTAGCAAATAGAAATAATTTAGAAAATTCTAATTGACTTAAAAAAGTAAAAGTAAATTCTGGTTTCATGTCAGACAGTGAGAAAAAATTGCATATGTGTGTTTTTATATGGTGTACCTGGTTCCCACTGTAGCTGTTTAATAGCCTGGGAATGCCCATGTTGCTTGCGCGATCATATCCCTGCAGTTACATGTATGACCTGAGGTGGCAGTAGGGAGCAAAAAATGGCTAACTTGCACCTAGCCCCTTTAAGCCGTGTTCTAAATAGTTTAGCTTGAAAGTTTATTTTAAAAGAAGAATAGCGTTTGGCTGACATACTTCATCGGGTACAATTGGTTCGAGTGGCTATGGACAATGTGCAGACGCATATGATAGACATTCGTACTGCCCAATAAACGGCTATGGACAATTGTAAACCACACCAGAAATGAATGTGACAGACTAAATATAACTTGTGATATTTTGGCTGGCATTAGCCAGGCTAGCTGTACGAAACCAGTAGGCTAAATGCTAGTAGATTTTTGCATATAAATATATATTTTCTTTTAAAGTCTTTTTTGTTGTTGTAATGTGCTTGTTTTGTAAACTTGTTTGGGTGCCTCAGACCCCACTTTAGGAACCACTCAGTTTAGAACTGAGCAAGTTCTACCCCAGAGGTGGGAGACTCGAGTCACATGACTTGACTTGAGTCTGATCTAAGTCGCATTTTTCGGGACTTGAGACTGAATTGACCAATGCTCAAAAAAGACTTGACTTAACTTTGGACTTGTCTTTTGCGACTTGAATCTTAACTCGAGTCTTGAGTCAGCCATACAGAGCCCTGTTACAGCAGGACTAAAATATTATTTTATATTTCTATTCAAGACAGCACGGAAAAGCAGCTCATGTTTAATAGACTAAGGCTGCAACGACGCGTCGACGTCGTCGACGTCGTCGATTACGTAAATACGTCGACGCCGTTTTTGTGCGTCGACGCGTCGCTTGTTTACATTTCACTTCCAGCGTGACTGCGCGTAATGCAAACGCTGCGACCGACGGGGGAAAAGCATGGCAAAAGTCGTCAAAAGTGTGGGAGTATTTCCAGAAACAGCCTAATAATGTTGTTGTTTGCACACTGTGTCGAGCGGAAATGTCGTATCACAGCAGCACAACTAACCTGGCTAACGCCAGACTGCTGTGTGCGCTCCAATCACTTCGAACTGCAATATCACTTGTGATTTTAGTCTGGCGTTACAGCACAACGGCTATGAACGAACATGTGAAACGAAAACACCCGCGGCCGCAAGGGCCCCGCATCTCAGTCAAACTACGGTGTTGTTTCACTGATTAATCAACGCGTTGTTACGGGGACAGGCTCTGACAGCGCGCACTCACTCTCCGCCTACTTTGCCGCATATAAAACCAAAACGGAGCAGTCTGCAAGTGGATGAGCAGGAGAGACCGACCGCCTTCCCCGTCTCTCCCAACACGCGAGTAGGCTACTTCTCCGCTCGTGCCCCGCTCGGCCGTCTGTCTCCCGGTTCTCGCTTCGCCTCATGCTGCCCTCATGCGCGGCTGCATCACGTCCCCGTGTCCCGGCGCTGTTCTCATGTTTTCTCTGCGCGGACTCGGGGCATCGGCCACACACTCATTTAAACTCTCTTCTTGTTGTGTCTAGCGGAGAATCAGGACAGTAGTTTGATGATAGACGAGAGTAAAGCCGTGTCCGTGGCCGTTTTGTCTTAAAGAGGAGTTGAATCCACACGGTTCTCACGAGCACAGTAACTTACAGTAACTCTGGTTCTCTGAATGTGCACAGTCTGTAACGGGTTGGGCGACTCACAGGCTAATTCTCAGTGGTCAGACAGAAATAACCGTCAGGTGCAGGTTTAAGTTAGTTTTAAATCAGCGGTTCCCAAACTGTGGGTCAGGGCCAGAAGTGAGAGAATGGGACCATTTGCCATTTACTATTTTAAAAAGTGAGGAAAATAGACTAGTAGTAAATAAATATATAAAAGCCATGCCATTTGGACACATCAATGTTTTTTTCTTCATTTTAAATGAAAAAATAATCGGTAACATGAAAAATAATCGCTAGATTAATCGAAAAAATAATCGATAGATTAATCGATTAATCGAAAAAATAATCGATAGATTAATCGATAGAAAAATAATCGTTAGTTGCAGCCTTAGAAGTGTTCAGAGAAAATCTTTAGTGTTTTGTGCATAAAATGGGCAAGGAGCTCACGCTTTTGTTTGGCCGTTGCAGTCTTGCAGACACATACTCAGATGGCCTGGGCAATCTCGACTTTGAACGCTCACAGCTGGGCTCAGGCATGAGTCAACGCAGCGCTGCAAAGAGGCTGGTCAATGCTCTGCACATGTATGCCCAGAAAACCAACCAAAAAGAGTTTGACCTGCAGACTATCCGCTCTGTGGCTGACAAGCTTAACATCAAGGTGAGCTCTTTCATCAAGACATACACAAGTGCCATCAAAGGTCAGGCACATTTGAGAGTATGCAAACATTAAAAAAAAAAAAAAAAAGTAGTTCACAGCCCTCACAGTATGTTCAATGTTTGCCCCCTCTTCATAGCATTTCACTTTATACAGTCCTATCTTATATAAGAAATAAAATCAAGACATAAGACTACCATTTTGTCTGCTTCTGTGCAGATACCGTATTAGAATGCAACATGTGTACATTGGAGGAAGTCTTGATAGTATTTTGTGACCTACACAACATATTCTGTGGTATTATTTTTAGGTTTCTTCTGAAGCAGCGTTAGTGTGTGCATTTGACAGTGATATCACAGTCGTTTTGATTGTTATGTTTGCTGTGTTAAATAAAAACAGGGTTAGGGTTAGAAAAAACAGCAGGATTTTTAATTATGTTATTTAATTCCTAGGTGGTGGACTTTGAAGGGCTGCTGAGTTCCCTCAATGAGCAGGGCTTTCTGCTAAAAAAAGGAGCAAAAGTTTACCAACTGCAGACTGTATAACAAGACAAAGAGCCGTGCTTCATCAGAGGTGTACTGCCCACTGGTCCACTCAATTACAGCAAACAGTCTTGTCTTTGATTACTATTGTTGAAAATTGACTGCTCTTTTTATTCACTATTTATTTGTCAAATGTAATTCAGGCTGATGTTAAATTATTAAAATGTGTAATGCATTAAACGCACAGTGGCATGACATTATTATTTTTGACGTTAGAACTGATGTACTGTACAACTGTACTGTTTTATTATAATAATATAATTTTGTTTTGACAAGTGAAGCAATAACTCAATTATAAATGTCACCGGCGCCTTAAATAAAGGTATACATGTATACATTGGTGTATGAATGAGACTACAGTCTATTCTTCTGTGGGGTTTTTTATGCTCCGCTTTGTTACCACAAAGGCACTTGAACACAATGTCCAATTCACGACAGGAAAGGTTCATCTTTACCAGAGCACATGAAGGCAGCGGGTCAATGCTTCTAAGTAGCAAGCATAGATTAAATAGTGGCAAGTCGGAGTTGGAAATCGGACCTCCCCTGCCCTCCCCATAGACTGTCCCCTGCCCACCCTCTGACGCAGTATCTTCACGACACTACGCACACTCGGATTATCGACATACGGCAACATGGCAGCCTGCTGACTTGAGCTGCAGCCTCTTCGACTGTGAACGTCTTTGTGGTTCTGTAGATGACAATGGGGCAGGACAGCGTTCTCAAAGTTGCCCGATAACAAAGGCTAGATTGAAACATGCTGACCGCCTGTGTGCTGAGGCTGTCCGTGCCTCGGTGCTCAAAGGCGGCGGCTGTTTGTTGCACAGTGCCCAGCATGAATGTGTGCGGACTCGGGGCACTGTCATGGCGGTCACCTGTCACTGCCTGCTTTGGGTCCACTCAGAGTCGCGTCCCGTGTTCCGCCTCTGCCCACCGCACCTTTACACACACGGGACGATCGTTTGGACCTGTGTTTTTGCCCGGAGCAGGTCAAAAGATATCATGGAACAAAAACTGGCCTCTCGGGACACCCGTGGTGGTGCGCGGACTGTGTAGCAGTAAGGGACAGGAGGCACCGAAGAATCCAGAGGCGGACCGCACAGGAGACAGTGTCCCGGGACAGGGGCTTTTCAAGTTCAAAGAGTTGGTGAGCTGCACCGTAGAAAGTTTCATGGAGAACAAGGCAACAACACTGTAATAAATGAACCAAGCACAATGTATGGGGGCAGAATGAAAACCCTTTTTTTTTTTTTATACACAGACCGCTACCATTATACAACAAAAAACACACAGGAGAATGATTTTAATTTACGCATAGTTTTGTTTGTACTATTTGATTCTTTAATGTTTTTAATGTACAATGTACAAATGTAGTTTGCACTCACATTCTTACCTTTTGTTCACGGCTCTGGGGGTTTTGTTGTTGGTTGAGGTATAACTTGTAGGGGCCATATCGTATTTTTGATATCGTTGTAATTTTTTATCATTGTGGACACGATATAATTTATGTTACGCTAAACACTGACTGTAGAACACGGGGACAGGTGCTTATAAAGTAATGAACTGAAGGATATTTGTATGCCGTTAAAAAACAAATATCAACTGAATTAATCTTCCCAATAGGCGTAAGGCTGGGATTTTGAAGTAATTTGTCAATTGTATCGTCAAATATATCGTTATCATGATCTTTTTTTTATATCGTGATATAGATTTTAAGCCATATCGCCTTGCCCTAATAACTTGTTTTAACAAATGCTTAATATTGAACGATGCGCTAACAATGGTGACCTGTTCCCCTCAGTACGAGAACCCTTGGACCATCCCGAACCTGCTGTGTGTGTGCAGGATCATGCTGGCCCCTGTGCTGGGTCACCTCATCATGACACAGCACTTCCACCTGAGTCTCGCGCTGTTCACACTCGCAGGAGCCACAGACCTGGTAACTCCCTGTTCCTACTGTTAGCGGGAAGAATTATCTCTAAAGTAAAACAAACAAACAAACTGTGTATAATCAGTGTGTGCACATGTGTGAGGTGTCATGTGTTTGTCTCAGCTAGACGGTTACATCGCCAGAACGTGGCCCAGTCAGAAGTCGGCTCTGGGCAGTGCTCTCGACCCATTGGCTGATAAGATCCTCATCAGTGTTTTATATGTCAGTCTCACCTATGCTGAACTTATCCCAGGTGAGCACTATTCCCAGTGTATATTATTAACAGCTTCTATATTATCGCAACATCAATGTAAAAAGTAGGCAAAGTGGGTTGATAAGTGCTGCAGAAGAAAACAATTAAAAAATATACAAGATCCTACAGAAACCAATCATTTGGAGTTGCATAGCTGGTAGATTTACTGCGTAATAGAATTGCAATAACAAGCATCTTTCTTTGCACCTCTCACGTACACCAGGCCCTCTGTTCTGGAACTGGAGCTGGTTCAAAGTACCCACAATGATCAAAATTTAAGAAAAAACTTGCCAGAGGTAGCACAAAAACAATGTGCTTAGATTGCACAAATCTCAAGTACAATGAGTTGTTGCTGCGAGAAGAATACAAATACCATTCAGCTACTTACTACTGATCTGAAGCTGTGGGGCCAACAGCTAGCGATCCATTCCTCTGACATGTCTGTTCTATGTCAGTTCTGCTCACAGCATTGGTGATCTCCAGAGACATCGGCCTCATCGCTGCTGTATTTTGGGTGCGCTACAAGACTGTGCCCCCGCCTGTGAGTACTACAACACACAAGTTATAGTTGTTTAATTTCACCGCTTTATAATCCGTCATTTTTATTTGTTTCCCCAATTAATAACAACACAATAATCACAATTTGGGGCTAAAGCATTATGCCATAGAACCGTTAATAAAACAGCACATTTTTTGAGTCGCCTTATTCCCTAGAGTATTACGTAGAGTTGCACTGATTGTACGTTGTTCATTCACAGGTGACGTTGAGCAAGTTTTTCAACCCATGCTACACTACGGCACAGCTCAAACCCACACTCTTCAGTAAAGTAAGGATTTAAAACATTTTGTGATGTTTCATTCTATAATTGGGGGTTAAAGTGGGTTGGGACAGTTCGGGACAGCCCAGAACGGTCCGGAACTGCATGTTGGTACTTGGGATTAGGAGAAATGATTATATGAAAAGCACGGCGGCAGTAGTTCCCGTTCCAACAGTGATGGAAGAAGCGGGTTCAATGCACCTTCTCAATAACAGTATTCATCACGAAATCAAGAACTCTACAAACAGATACTAATCCAAAAACATAGCCTACCCTTCTCAAGCTTTTACTCACTTTATATTTGGCAACAATCGGTCTCGTATAGACTGTTTTAGCCAGATGACATTAGCGAAAAGTTAAAAACTTTGCTTGACACCCCTACACTTTTCCCACATTTTGTTGCGTTACAGCCTTATTCCAAATATGGATTGAATTTGTTTCTTGTTTTTTTTCCCTCATCTATCTACACACAATACCCCATAATGACAAAGTGAAAAATGTTGCAAATTTATTAAATAAAACTGAAATATCACATGTACATAAGTACTCACACACTTTTGTAATGACACTCAAAACTGAGCTCAGGTTTGATTTAGCACAAGTTGACTGTGCTAAGCTGTAGAAACATCTCAAGGACGACCAGTGGAAAAGGATCCACCTGAGCTCAGTTTTGAGTGTCATAGCAAAGGGTGTGTGTACTTCTGTACATGCAATATTTCAGAGTTTATTTTTAATAATTTAGCAAAACATTCTAAAAAACGTTTTCTCCTTTGTCTTTATGGGGTATTGTGTGTAGATTGATTAGGGGAAAAAACAAGAAACAAATTCAATCCATATTTGGAATAAGGCTGTAACGCAACAAAATGTGGGAAAAGTGTAGTAAGTGTATTAATTTAATGAATTTAGGAATGCGCTGTATCATAATAAATGTAGGGGTGCCAATACTTTCCGGATGCATCGTATATCATTAGCCTGGCAAGTCCAGAATAATGCCCCTCTGTATATGTTATACATGGGAATTATCAGTATGGGCCCTGCGCCCTTGTTTGCCGCTCCTGCCAAACTCAAACGGATCCATGCAATCAGATTAGATTATTTTTGGCCACATGTTGTTTGCAGCGTCACTCATTAACCATCCACAGGGGGGCCGAGAGATTTTTTCCAATTGCTGGTAAATGACCAAAAACACATTGATAGTAGGTGAGTTTTATGATCTGTAAGCCTGTTCGAATATTAACGTAGAACCGTTTTGTGCAGCACCTGACTAAATCACTGGTACAGCGGTGAGTCTGGATTTTTCCAATCGTTGCAAACTGATTTTTCAACCACCTTCCAATGCTCACTTTAACCACTGGTGATTTGTGTATTCTTCAGGTGAACACAGCCATCCAGTTGTTTCTAGTGGCTACATCTTTGGCTGCTCCTGTCTTCCAGTACACAGACAGCGTGCTGCTGCAGTGTCTATGGTTGGTCCTCTGCACTTATGGTGCATGTTATGTTATCTAGTGCACCATTACAACCAGGGATTCTACTGTGTATAAAGGCACACCGGTGTTTGATGCATGTTTTATTCACCTTACTTTCTCTTATCTTGCCTTCTCTTTACAATAACCTCGGTAAAAATTCTATCAATATAGTATTCGTCTCAAAACTATCCAAGGATTTCTAGTTATGCCAAAGTACTGTATAGCTGTTCTTTCTATTGGATAGTCAGAGTCCTCAACATCCATCCGGCTTAACCAGAAAAAGCCATAAGACTGATGTCTTAGAAAATACACATGCATTTGCCAGTGCCCATTATCATCTTGCGTTTGTACAAAAAGCCAATAACTGAAGCTTGATTTGTGTTACAGGTTTGTCACAGCAGTGACCACAACTGCGTCAGGATACAGCTACTGGCACTACGGCCGCAAGACAGTCAAAGTTCTCAACACTCGGTCACCGTGACAACGGCGCCTTTGCATCGCCACGATGACCGTGTCTGCAAGTCACCTGACCATACTTTGACATCATCCTGATAATGATCAGTGCAATCACTTTTGTTAACAAAAAATGACTTGGTATCAGGTGGAACAATAACTTTCTGAATCATTATTTGATAAAACAAAATTCCCTGAGGAGCAATGAAAATATTGTAAAGTGAATAAAAATATTTTTTACAACCACTGTGTACTAGCATGTCATCCCTCTAATACTGTTTTCTGCAGCCTTTGCATACGTCTGTGGAGCAAGGAATCTGTGAGCACCGTAAAGACGTTTTTAGTGTTTTATATTTTTACTAGGGCCAGGACTCTTTTCGATTAATTAATTACATAAGGTTTAGTGCAATTAAAAATATTAATCGAAATTAATCGCACTTAACTTTCAATACTTAAGTTTCTTTTTTCCTGAACACGTTGCTTAGGAACTAACAAGTACAGCCGAAAATAGTTTGACTGTTAAACTTGTTTATTCACACAGTTAAGCGCCGACATAAACCTTTAAAAAAAAAATGATTCTCCAAAAAGTGTTTGAAATGTTCACGCAGGCCACACCTCCACTTCAGATGAGTTCAAATGCAGGAAAATACAAAGGCATCTAAAATATACCCCTAAAAAATAAATACAGTATGATGCTTAAATGCGATTAATTGCGATTAATGAATTAATTTCACAGGCCATAATTAACTCGATTTTTTTTTTACTCGAGCCCCACCATAATATTTCCTGTTCAGTACAAATACGCTCATGCTTCTGAATGGAAAGCAGACAGGTTTGCTGGTCGGGCTACGGTTCTGCTGCTTCCTGCTCCGGTCTGGAGAGAGTCTGGTAGCTCCAGGAGGCTTTTTCTCAACATGTTGCTTCAATATCCAGTTTTCCCTTCAGTTTTCCTTCATATTGGAGTCCGTCCCTGAACAGATCACTTGGTCGCGTGACCAGACAGCCGTTGCTAGGATACGGTAAACTCTGTCTGCGGTATTGGTGCAGTTTGAGTCAAGTGTCTGAAGACTGGTCAGAATGGAGATTGTTCACGTTTACACACGGGTCCGCAGTGAGTTCGGCAGGTACTGTCTGCTCTCGGACAGTGGCCCAGAGCTCACCTTGGACCTGCTGCCGGACCCGGGCCTCAGCGCACAGTTCATCCTCCGCACACCTCGGGACCAGGCTACTCAGGCCCGCTGCGACATGTCCGAGCACCAGGTACAACGCGTCAAAGGTTTGAGAACCAACCTTCACCGGCTACTTGTGATCGAAAAGAACTTGTAAAGCCACGTTTAAAAATGTTACAAAGTACCCGCCACACAATGTTTTTCTCACGATTTTAATCTGAAGTGATTATAACTTTGTTACAGCGGGGATGATGACGATGGGGTGTGCAGAAATGAAAAGACCAGTCTAATAAAGGATTGGTAAATTAGCTTTTTACTCTGCCAATATTGTAGATAATAGTTTAAGCCAGCATGATTTAGCATGTCCAAAGTAATCCAAAAGCATGTCAAATAATAAAATACCAAAGAATCTCAGGGGCGGACTGGCCATATGTCTATTCTGGAAGAGCACAGAAGGGCCACCAGTCCCGCCTCAACCGAGCTTTACCCAAATCTAAAAGCTAAAAAGAAAAGCATCAAAATAGCGAGAAAAAGAGGATGAAAAGGCAACAAAAACGTGAATATGAATGATGATGAAAAATAGTTACAAAAACAACATAAATATGACAAAAATGTGGCGACGTCACAAAAAGTTTCCATCACTTTTGTAGGTCTTAGCTTTCAAATGAGGCGTTACATTGTTGATCTCCAGTCGAGAAGCTTTTAGATTTGGGTAAAGCCCAGTATAAAAAAAGCATGAATCTAAAAGGAATTCCGTGGAGTATGGTGTACCACAAGGTTCAATTTTGGGACCATTATTATTTATTATTTATATTAATGATTTTGCTTCTGTTTCTACGACCACCTTTCCCGTTCTTTTTGCTGATGATACCAGTCAAAAAAATTATAAGGCGGGTGGTAAGATGTATTTGTGGAAGTGCACAATTACGGGCCAGGCTGGTCAGAGTCCAGGGCTGTTTTTCAGTCCCAGTCCGCCCCTGCCAAAGATGTAGTTAAAACTCTTTAGTGAGTAAAAAAAACATGACCAAAGACAAAACAGACAGGGGACTACAGGGGTAGAAGTAGGATTTAGGATCATACAACATTGAGATATTGCTGATGGACATTCTCAGTAGTTTTATGGGTAATCTGTAAGTAATCTGGTAGCCTGTTGTCAAAAATCCTACATTATAATATTAATAGTTTTTGTTTGACACAGATGGGTGGGTGTGGCAGAGAGAGTGAAAAGGAGATCATACATAATAAAATATTGAATGTTACCTAGGTCAACACAGAGCGCTTTGAGACAGAGAGCAGTGGGGTGAACCACACCGAGGGAGGCTGGCCCAAAGACGTGGACCCCAACGAGATGGAGCAGACCATTCGCTTCCGCAAGAAAGTGGAGAAGGATGAGGGCTTCATGAACAGCATCCCACAGCTGGGCAACGTAAGGGCAAACAAGTCCCATAATGCACTGGTGCCTTTCCAAGCAGCCAAGGCTCATTCATGCTTGACTTTATGTACACATCCACACACCAAACAAGAGTCTATGTAACACTGTAAAAACAGGCCTTGATTTTCAACATTCACCCCAAACAAATATCATTCTTGTCTATTATAAAGGGTTTACAGATGATGTCACAGAACAGAAGCCAACCGGTAATGCTTAGAATGCTTAGTTATGTTCTTATTTGTTTTGAATTCCCTTAACACTTGGGGTTCTGATTAGAATGAAAATGATGTGCAGCCTTTGACATAATCTGCATACACTGCATGGACTATTGTAGGAGTTCTTGGAGATGTACTGACTTGTAGTAATTGTATTGTTTATGGCAGATCATGGTGCACTGTATTCAGCAGAACAACGCCTTAGATATTTACCAGGAGTACTGCACTGAAGAAGACGATGGGGAGAGCGCTGAGCCGCCATCGGCCAAAACGATCAACGTCTTCAGGTGTGAGCCACAGAACTTCACTGAGGGGAAACCTGAGCACCCAGAGGAAATACAGATGCAGGGAGAACATGAAAACGCCATACAGAAAAACCCAACCTTGTCTGCATCAAACTGAGGACATTCTTATTTTATATGCATTTTCCACTGTTAAAAAAAAGCTAAATCTTTGAGCCACAAAAAACAGAAGAACAAATGAATAGTGTTGATGAATTAACACTGAACCAGCCCTCTGTGTTTCTCTAGAGACCCAAATGAGGTGAAGCGCACAGTCACATGCCTGTCATGGCACCCTGATGGAGGCAAGAAGTTGGCCGGTGCTTACTCCAGTCTGCATTTCCAAACCTCTCACACAAGCTTGTGCCAAGACTCTTACATCTGGGATATTGGTTAGTAAAGCTTCTGCTCCATCATCTCTTCTGTATCCTTTTTTCCAACTTCATGTCCGCTTTAATTGATCAAAATACTATTATTTAGGGTTTGAGCTGTGAGAACAATCATAATGATTAAATGAAAGAGAATGATCATTTGCTGTGTAACCTATGTTACCTTAGTTACATATTAAAGTTAATATAAAGTATACTACTTTATTTCTCCATTGTATTCACAAACTGCACTATAGATTTTAGGCGAATGCTTTAGTTAACTATACTGTATTAAGCAGAGGGATTTTTGTTCTACACACACAGTTCTGAAATTGTTTCTGATAATTGTTTATTACAGAAAACCCCAATCGTCCAGAGTTAACATTGAAGCCAGTGTCTCCTCTCGTCTGCATCGAGTACAATCCCAAAGACCCACACACGCTGGTGGGAGGCACATACAGCGGCCAGATCGGTCAGTGCATTCACTGAAACTCACTCCTGTTCGTGTTTATTTTTGTGTCAGACTGATGAGCGTGTCTGTTGGGTGTGTTTGTTTAGCGTACTGGGACACCCGGAGGGGCAGCCAGCCAGTGGAGCTGTCCTCAGTGGAGCACAGTCACAGAGACCCAGTTTATAAGATCATTTGGCTTCAATCCAAAACCGGGACCGACGCCTTCTCTGCCTCTACAGATGGACAGGTACCCACAATGTACTCTCAGCTTTAATTTACTTAATCTCAGATAGTTTTTTTTAATCGTGAATTATAGATTAGCATCGAACAAATCACAGCCAGTTAAATCCAAGATTTTCTGTAGTTCTCTCAAGGCTATGGTAAAAGTAAAGCCTTGGTTTTATCTATAGGAACCCACAAGGACTGTATGTGCTAGGGATGTTGACAAGAGCAAGGAATGGAAGTAGAGGCATTGAAAACTACAATTGAAATTGTAATTATTCTGTCTGTGATGCATTCAGGTTCTGTGGTGGGACGTGCGTAAACTGAGCGAGCCCACTGAGCGGCTGGTCTTGGACCCAGGCCGTGAGGGAAACCTGGAGCGGGCGTTAGGCGCAATCTGTCTAGAGTATGAACCTACCATGGTGAGTCCCGAGCTCACAATGACCTAGTCTATCTCTAGTCCTGACCCTATGCTTCTCTCTGATCTCAGCCCACTAAGTTCATGGTGGGGACGGAGCAGGGCGTGGTGCTGTCCTGTAACAGAAAGGCAAAGACCCCTGCTGAGAAGCTGGTCTGCACATATGAGGGACATCATGGTCCTGTGCACGCTCTACACCGCAATCCGTTCTTCCCCAAAAACTTCCTGACAGCAGGGGACTGGGCTGCCCGTATTTGGTCTGAGGACATTCGTGACTCTGCTATAATGTGGACAAGGTAATCCACCTTTGGAGCAGTACTGCTTGTCTACTACAAGATTTTGTTCTGTAACTGTAATTTTGAAAGATGTGCTTTTTGGAGGGATTCCTATGAATTTAAAAATACGGTTCGTGTATTAGTAAGATTGTTATTGACAAGATCAACTTACAACTTTTTAATGTACATAGATTACGGCCTTAAAGTCAGATTTGTCCAGAAATGCAACTGTGAAATGAGTCCATGCTCCAAGTAGATTAATGTTTCTTCTCCTGTTACTCTCTGCAGGGGAATCAAAGGTCCAGAGATTCAACAAGGCTAGGATAATTTTGTACCATACTTATACACTCATTGCACTAAGTAGGGCAATGCGAAGCATACAGTGTCTGTGACCTGGCTGTGATGGGCGGGCCACCTTCTTGTCCAGTTCAGGTGTGAGGATCTGCTGTGTGGTTTTCAGGTACCAGATGTCATACCTAACGGACGCGTGCTGGAGCCCTGTGCGACCCTCTGTGTTCTTCACTGCTAAGATGGACGGAGTGCTGGATGTCTGGGACATTTTGTTCAAGCAGAATGATCCCACACTGAGTCTCAAGGTCCGTGTTCACAGCACTCACCCGTGCACCGCCTCATCTAAGCACTACATCAGCTGACTCCCTTCTCCTATTGCTTCAGGTGTGTGACGAGCCCCTGTACTGCCTGCGTGTTCAGGACAGCGGCCGCTTAGTAGCGTGTGGATCTCAGGGGGGTTCTGCTACATTGTTAGAATTCTGCTCAGGACTGTCCACACTGCAGAAGAATGACAAGACCTTGCTAGCCGCTGTGAGTTCTGCTGACCGCAGACACGTTCTTTCATTTCATTCAATCTGGTGTTTATCATATGTGCATATTCATGGCATGTGCGCAGATGTTTGAGCGCGAGGCCAAGCGGGAGAAGATCCTCGAGTCCCGTCAGAGAGAGCAGCGCATGAAGGAGCGTAGCCGTTCAGAGCAGAGCGATGCTGGACGGGACAGTAGTGATGGCCTTGATGCTTACAATGTACAGCAGCTCATGACACGTGCAGAGGACGACTTCTACAGCGTGGTGGAGGCGGAGCTGCGGCGCCGGGATGAGCAGCCTCAGGTAACAGAGCGCATTAAGAGGCTGGATTGAACCACAGTTTGTGAATGCAGGTGGAAGCAGTGGGGAGGGGAGGCAGGTAATAGAGAGAGTTCTGCTTCCGGCGTGGTAGATGAAGCTGTTCAGTTGGACCTGGCCAGTAGACTCCGTTGTCTCATCCCTGAAGGCAGTGCACCCACGGGATCACCCATGATTGTGAATGCTTTGTGGGTTGGGATGGAGTAAATGTCCTGAATAGAGGGGAGAGGGGCACTGATGATCTTCTGATTTGACACCACCAAACCTTTCTGCTGAGGGCACCAAAATGGCTTGCAGTGGCCCAGTCTCCTTTCTTTGCCTGTGATGCAGTGCTTGTGGACAGTGATGTGCCCACCCAGGAATTTGATGCTGTTCACAATCCCCTTTGTTTTCATTTAGAGATCAATTTTGTGTGCACTACGTAGCCAGGCTGCTCACCTCACAGCTGTAATTTTAGTCCGGGAGCCAGAACCCCGTCTCTCCCCTTTTTGATGAAAAAATAATGTGTCCTACGACTAAGAAAACTTTCCGTATCCTGGCCTAAGCCTTATCGTGACTCACATTCCAACAGCGTATGTCTGAAATGCACAATTTTATTTTGTTTAATAAAAATGCCTCTTTTGGACATGTGTTTTACAGGACAAAGGAGAAGAAAATGAAGTGAATGGAGTAAATGGAGGAGAAGAAATGCCATAAAGAAAGTTTGTATTGTTCCTTCATTAAAAACATATATGTTTAAGATAATCCTTCCTTTGAAGGTGTGGAAAAATGAAAAATAAAACTGTGAAGTGTAAAATAACAATGAAGCTTTTGGTGGAGGAAACGCAGTGTAAATGTGTTGGTTACATGTTGCCCTTTTCTGCATGAGTGCTACATTTGTACATGGTGTAAATACTGATTTTTACCTGTTTTTTCTTGTTGCAATAAATTAGTAATTCATGTGTTGGTAATCACTAATATGCTATATTGGACCTGTGGTCATATTCAATGCCTAAAAATACGTGTTGACTCTCTGCTGCATGTGTCAGACATAATTAGAGTCTACAATCTAGATACATCGGACCAAGGAATGAGCGTTGTCTAGATTGTAAGTAACTCACTTTCCCTGGGCCCAGGTTTCACTTGGTCTCCCCAATAAACCGCAATACTTGTTACATAAGGAATGACCCTGTTGACTTAATTTAACACTCAAAGACACTGGTGGCTGCTGTTCTTATCAGCACAAAAACAATGTACAAGAATATGCTGCCCACACACTAGCATACACTCATGTCATCACATGCACGCCCCCACAAGCATGTGCACTCACACTCCTTGTGTTGCCCCTCTCTGAGCTGGAGCTTATATAAGGGCGAGTGGGAGGCTGAGCTATTTCAGGAGCCCAGAAGATGTGCAGAGCCAAGTGTAGGACTGCTGTGAGCCAGTCTCATTCCGAAGAAACTTTTCAACCCTGTAACACAACATTATACCACACATGAACCTTTATGCCCTGTTACAACTGTGCCTCTGATCTTCTGAAATGTGGTCCAAAGTGTAGAAAACGATACAACCATGGTGCATTTACAAAAATGTGGCCTGAGTGTAACATGGATGTACAACATGGCATTTTATAATTTTCAAGGTTCACAGCAATGTTTAATTATTTTCAGCAAGCCATTCTCAGAAGTATCACCGGCATGCAATAAATGTTACTTATGTTACTGTTCTTTCTGCGAAGCCATGGTCAGTCTGATAGACCTGTCAGGACCATCAGACTGGCCACGCCTTAATCTTGGTGTCTGACTAAATAAACCTCGAAATATATATATAGTTAGTTTGTTAGTTATGTATATAGTTATAGTAAAGTTATAAAGTTCATTTATTCAAAAATATTGGTGCAGAAGTGATGGGGGAGAGTGGGAGTGGCTCCTTCAGTTCATTCTTTTTTCTTTTTTTTCTTTTTTGAACCAGTGCAACTGTGGTGGTTTAAAAAGAAAAAAAAGAATGATCTGAAGAAGGCAATACCGAAACGTTATGGCTGATTAATGAATATTGGAAATATTGCTCTCCATCACCTCGGAACCCTGTCCCTCCTCCATCACCTCAGACCCTTCTCTCTCCTCCATCACCACAGAGCCCTCTTTCTCCTCTATCACCTCAGAACCCTCTCTCTCCATCACCTCAGACCCTCCTCTCTCCTCCATCACCTCAGACCCTCCTCTCTCCTCCATCACCTCAGACCCTCCTCTCTCCTCCATCACCTCAGGCCCTCCTCTCTCCTCTATCACATTAGAACCCTCTCTCTCCTCCTTCACCGGAGACCCTCCTCTCTCCTCCTTTACCTCAGACCCTCCTCTCTCTCCTCATCACCTCAGACCCTCCTCTCTCTCCTCCATCAGCTCAGACCCTCCTCTCTCTCCTCCATCACCTCAGACCCTCCTCTCTCTCCTCCATCACCTCAGACCCTCCTTTCTCTCCTCCATCACCTCAGACCCTCCTCTCTCCTCCTTTACCTCAGGCCCTCCTCTCTCTCCTCCATCACCTCAGACCCTCCTCTCTCTCCTCCATCAGCTCAGACCCTCCTCTCTCTCCTCCATCACCTCAGACCCTCCTCTCTCTCCTCCATCACCTCAGACCCTCCTCTCTCCTCCATCACATCAGACCCTCCTCTCTCCTCCATCACCTCAGACCCTCCTCTCTCTCCTCCATTACATCAGACCCTCCTCTATCTCCTCATCACATCAGACCCTCCTCTATCTCCTCATCACATCAGACCCTCCTCTATCTCCTCCATCACCTCAGACCCTCCTCTCTCCTCCATCACCTCAGACCCTCCTCTCTCCTCCATCACCTCAGACCCTCCTCTCTCTCCTCCATTACATCAGACCCTCCTCTCTCCTCCATCACCTCAGACCCTCCTCTCTCTCCTCCATCACCTCAGAATCCTCTCTCTCCATCATCACCTCAAGCCCTCCTCTCTCCTCTATCATTTCAGACCCTCCTCTCTCCTCTATCACCTCCTCTTCTCACTATCCTTTATCACCTCCCCAGAACCCTCTCTCTCTCCATAAGTCGCCATGGCAACGTAGTAAATAGGCAGCTGGCCTTATCTGACCGTAAACCTGCTCCCTTCTCTTCCTCCCTGTTTCCCCGCCACGCTTTGTGTGCGCTCTGCGCATGTCATCGATGATGAGTCAATTACAGTATCCTGTCTCCCACGAAGGCATCTGTTTGAGTATGTCTTCGTGCATAACAGCACCAACAGAGGCGCGCAGGGTGGGCGAGCTGCAGCAGGGGCGGTGAGGCGCGGGAGCAGCTGAGAGCAGAGAAGAGCGGAGTTGTGAGGAGTTGGACATGCACAGTGAGTGAAGCCATGGCGAGCGCTCAGCCCGGGGTGCACGCGCTCAAGCTGCAGCCACCAGCAGTCTCTTACACCCTGAGGACTGGCAGCAACTTCATGAAATGGGATGAGGTATGCCTATATGTCTGTTTTCCTGTAGGCTACTGTCTGGTAAGTGGATTTTAAGTCATATTGGTCAAATGACTCGAGTCTCATCATCAGGTATCTGTTTGGGTTTGGGTTAGTTTATTTATGTAGACCTTCTACAACTGTTAAATTCACATCACACATGAAGATTCCCTGTGTGCTCCTGATCTGTGCAGACCTGGAGGTTGGGGTGGATCAATTCAGTAATACAGGCCCATCACGCGTGTATTAACTTGCCTATTTTGCTGAGAGGTCTTTTCTAACTGGGTGTTAATGGTGTGTCACAGGACCTGTCCACAGTGACTCCAGTGACCCTGCGTGTAGACCAGCATGGATTTTATCTTCACTGGACAGACCAGAATAAGGTTTAGCTCCCCCATACCTCTACAACACAGCCCGCTTTGGTGTATTTTGTTATGATGGTTGAACATTGTTGTTGTTTTTTTCCCCATTTGTTTTGTAGGACACAGAGCTCTTGGACGTGACCCTGATCAAAGATGTGCGAACAGGCAGAAGTACCAAGACTGCAAAGGTAGGCTATGTAACTTCCCTTAAGTTATAGTGTCCCTTCTGCAACTGAAAAGAACCTAAACAAGTAGTCGAAAGCCTTGGTTCAAGCATCTGAACTGGAAATATTCACATTAGAAAGGAAGAAGAGAAGAGAAGAAAGCTCTGAAAATCTGAAAGTAAAGATGTTGCCATTTACAGTGTCCCATGGATTTTATTTGTGTGACTGTGATGTCAGGAGGCCAAGCTGCGAGAGCTGCTGGATGCGGGAAACCTGGTGGGTCGCTTGGAGAACCGCATGCTCACAGTGGTGACTGCCTCTGACCAGGTCAACGTCAGCCAACTCATCTTCATCGCCTCACAGGAAGACGAGGCAAAGGTGGGGTTACTAAAGGGATGACTGTCCTGTCTGTCAATCTTACCAGCGTGTGATGGTTCTGTGTGGCAGGTGTGGAGTGAGGATCTCTTTGCCCTGTGCTCCAACCTGCTCAGCCTCAACCTCAATAGAGAGCAGAGTTTACTGAAGGCGTGAGTAGCAAGCGCATAAACACACAAACACAAACCAGAGCTGCCGCTTCCTAAAACATAGTATATACACTTCAACTAACCCACTGACCTGTCACTTAAGATTTAACTATACAAGGTTACAAAAATGTTTTTACTGGATGTTTTCCCTCTATAGCATATACATATTTTGTTTTTTGTGTTATTTACGAATTCACTACTGTAATTTATCGATTCAACAGGTACGTCAAGCTGACTCTGCAGCTCAATGCAGAAGGAAAAATGCCTGTCAAAAAGTATGTATATCATTCTGACTCTATCTGGGGGGGCTCCTTACAAAATGAATTGCTTACAGCTTTACTCTGATCACACCACTGCTGCATGAATACAGCATACTGTGCTTTACCCAGAAGAGGGATTCAACTGCACAAAACAGAAAATATTACACGCTTTTTCCCCCCTTTTTAGTAGAGGCATACTTAAGCATTGGTCAACAAATGATGGTGTTGTTTCATGTTTTGCTTGTTGCAGTATTGTTCGCCTGTTTTCATCTGATCGCAAGAGAGTGGAGAATGCCCTAGAAAGTTGTAGATTGCCTTATGGCCGGGTAAGGAAGGGTTTCTGGGAGGGATGATGTCTGCGGTAACACTCTTAACTATACCTTTTGTCTCACAGGGCGACAGCATTCGACTGGAGGACTTCAATCTGGACGTTTATCGTAGCTTCCTGGAGATTTTATGTCCACGACCTGAAATAGCCAATATTTTCAAACTCCAGTGAGTACTGAACAGTTCCCTGTGTTTTTACCTGGATTGCACTGGGATTATCATTGGTCTTTACTGGAATAGATACAACAAACATACACTATGTATTGGTTATACTAATTCACAATGCAATATTAAATGGATTATTTAAAAAAAACAATAACTACAGTAATTTCTCAAAGACATCTCACCTCATCAGCAACTACACAGTGGCATTCTGATGTTTGTGTTGTTGCTGCAGAGGAGGGACCAACAGTACACTGACGCTGGACCAGATGACAGACTTCATAAACAGCACACAACGAGATCCACGGCTGAACGAAATCCTGTACCCGCCTCTGCGCCCGCCTCAGACCCTCTCACTGTTAGAGCGTTACCAACACCAAGACCACCTGTTGCAGCAAGGTACAGCTGAGCATGTGGCACCGACTGATCCACACAAAACCATCTTTATGCTTGATGTTCTGGTGCCCTCTCATTCCTCCAGGCCTGGTCTCCCTGCAGGGCTTTTGCGCCTACCTCTCCAGTGACGAGAACGGAGTCATCCCTCCAGAGAAGCTGGACCAGTCTGAGGACATGAGCTTCCCTCTGTCGCACTACTTCATCAACTCGTCTCACAATACTTACCTGACAGGTGCAACAGGACACTTGTCGCCAGCGCTTAACATTAGCACAGTTTATTTTTAACCCATTGGGGTTCATATCTCCACTGGGCAAATGAGCAGTGTGGGTCCTTTGACAAGACCCTTCAAACCGCTTACTTCATAGGCAAATCTTTTAACCCAACAGCCACATTTGGTGTTTACTTTTGCACTTTTTGTGGTTATCAATCAAATACAATTTACAAATAAACTGAAATGGCCTAAACTACATGTCAGTGAGGTCACTACAGAATCTATAGTGTCAGTCAGGCTTAACTGCTTGGCGGGCGAGATTAAAACGCTAAATGGGCCGCATGTGTCATAGTCAGTGGCGTGAAAGGTGTGAATCATGTCAGGGCCTGGTGCTGATTGCTCAGGGGGCTGTTTCTGTCTGTAGGGATGCATGTGTTTGAGTTTAAGTAAGCTGGAAGCATCTTATGCCATGTGGCTGCAGAGGCCATGTCCAGGCGGCCTCTACCTCAGGAGTGGCGATATGAGAACATTGTGATATCTGAGAATGTTTTTGAATGTATAAGCGTGTATAATCTCTTAACAAATAAAGTTTGGTTTGATTGGATGTTGTTGGTGTGTTGTTGCACAGCGGGCCAGTTGGCAGGCAGTTCGTCGGTGGAGATGTACCGCCAGGTGCTGTTGGCCGGTTGTCGATGTGTGGAACTGGACGTGTGGAAGGGACGCACTGCAGACGAGGAGCCGGTCATCACACATGGATTCACCATGACATCCGAAATATCATTTAAGGTACTCTAATCAATCATGTTTGTTGCATGTGTGTAAATAACTGAAGTAAGTCCATTACTTATTATTATTAAGAGAACAGAGTTTAATTTAACGAAAAATGTTTTCCTTTGAGCTTATAGGGGCATTATGCAACTTTTTATGTGAACATTTTTGACTTTTGATATTTGCGACCTTGTAGTGACCCAGTGGCTGTACAAGTGGTCAGCATGGCGCCTTTACTTTGCATCACAGTGGTCTCTAGGACGCTCCAGGAACAATTGTTTAGAAGGTTTTCACTGCAGATGGACCCTCTCATCAGAAAACCTACAAAACAATTGATCCTGGAGCATCATAGAGACCACCGTGATGGAAAGCAAAGGCCCCATGCTGATCACTGATACAGCCATTGGGTCACTACAAGGTCAAATAAGCACGAATGTCAACTTTTTTTTTTGCATAAAATGTTACATAATCCACTTTTAATGGTGGCAATAGATGGTTTGCATCCATAATGTTTTACTCAAAGCAGATACTTAATGATATGGACTAGATTTACATAAAAAAAACAAATTGAAAATATGAATATGCATGTAGCTTTCAACCTTTTCTTTTTGTCCTTTTAGGAAGTGATTGAAGCAATTGCGGAGTGCGCATTCAAGACTTCACCTTTCCCAGTGATACTGTCTTTTGAAAACCATGTAGACTCGTGAGTGTTTGACAAAGCTCACACTTGAATTATATATTATTATTATTTTCTTATTTTCCTTTTCATTTAATGATGTGATATATAAATGTATAAGCATGGTGAAATTAAAAAGAATCTTCAAAGAACTTTTTTCACAGCATTATTGAGGTGTCTTCACTCTGATATTCAACTTCAGGCTTAAGCAGCAGGCCAAGATGGCTGAATACTGTCGCTCCATCTTTGGAGAAGCACTGTTGACTGATCCTCTGGATAAATATCCAGTAAGTTTCTTACAACTGTTACATGAACAAAATTCATGACCTTGCAGTATCATAGTGATCTCTTCGTGAACACTCACATGACCTTATGTCTCTTTCTCATTGACGTGAGGACATGGATATGTTGTCTTTTTAAATTTACCAATGTTTTAAAATGCACATTGTGACACAGTGGAGGTGGTGCTAACAAACAAAGATTTTTTCTTTTCTGTCTGAAAGCTCTTCATCGTGTATGTGTGCAGCTGCAGCCTGGCTTCCCTATGCCCAGCCCCCTAGAGCTGATGGGAAAAATACTCATCAAGAATAAAAAGTCCCATAAACCCTCCCCCAGTGGTGATGTCAAGAGAGTGACGGAACAGGCAGCCAATCAGAATGAGCCGCTGTCTCCTAGCAACAATCCTGGAGGTGAGACCTAACAAAGCAGTGTCTTCATCACAACATGTTTGTTCATCTGCCACTCTCAAATATCAAGAACATCATGACTTCACCAAGGTCCTACTCACAGCATGTGGATGAGTATAAAGATCTTCAAATACTTACCAATGTGAAGCCTTCTGTGTTTTAAAAAGTATATCATTTAACAAAAAGGTCATTAGTCAGTGAAACAGAATGTGTAGAATGAGCAAAAGAGCGGTGTGCTGTAGACAATTAGACAAACTAGAATGTTGTTAAAAGATCCCTAAACTTGTAGAAATACAAAATACTCAGCCAATTCATTCCACCGGAAATACTCAAGTCAAGAGAATTATGCAGGCCTTTGAATTGTTGATAATGGAAGATAGGGATTACAGATGTCAGTATCAGCCATTCATCTGATTTATACAGTCCATGCTGACTGAGATGGTTTTAGTTGGTCAAGGCAGGGGAGAAGGAAGGGAAGCTGCAATTGTCAGGGATGAAACTCGTTCTCAGTGACATTCTCAATGGTGAGTCTCTGCAGGCCTACAGATGAAGCATGAAGCTCATTCTTTTATTCTGACAGAGATTGAGGCTGAGAGTGAGGAGGATGAGGATGATGAAGACGATGATGGTAAAAAGGTCAGTGGTAACACTGAGCTGTTGTGCTTTGTGGTGCCTTCAATTCATCTGTGGTTCATGCTCCTGTTGCAATTTGCCGCTCACTGCCCCACAGGGCGCTCTTCCGTTTGTCCGTACGTTTGGTTATATAGATGTGTGCTGTATCTGAGTGGTGGAAGTCCACTACCTGCTGTAATGTGACTATTTCTTGTACCTGTGTGGTCCATCTGAGTTTTTCATGCTGACCCTAGTGCGTGTGCTGTGCAGGGCTCAGCGGAGCGGGAGGCTGTGGCCGCAGAGGAAATGTCCACTCTCGTCAACTATGTGCAGCCCACCAAATTCAACTCGTTTGAGGCCTCCAAAAGTAAGAAGATTGTTTCTTGAACTCTGCAGTGCCTGTATCACGATAAGAAAAATATCAATTAAGTGTAAATCATGTCAAAGTTGTATAAAAGAGCATAAAAAGGATTTAAGAAAAGTATCTGAAGTATCTGACTTTCAAACTGTCAAATGTGAGCGTCAGTCACTCGGGACCCATTGTACTAGCACATCTTATGGTGTGAGCTTGTGAGGACAAAGACACATCCCCTAATGATGTGTGTGTGACTTTCTGTTTGTCTTGTGCAGAGGCGGCCCGCTCCTACCACATGTCATCTTTTGTGGAAACCAAAGCTTTGGAGCATCTCACAAAATCACCAGTGGAGTTTGTCGAGTATCCATGGCTACAAAGTCCACCGCTACAACATCCCATGGCAACAATTTTGATATGTTTGCATTTTTATTGTGATAGCTTGCACATTTAAACACATTTAAAAACTGTGTGAAGTATTTGTGTATGCACATGTGTTTCATTCAAAACAGAACCCTCATCATTCTAAGTGTCAAAGAAAATAATAACAACTCGGGATCATTTAGAAAGTGTTTGCGCATGTGTTAATGATCCCTCAGAGTACACATTCATTTGACTTCTGTCAATCTATTTGATTAGTGTTGCCATGCTCTAATGTCATCTGCATGACATGTATAGTATTGTCCACTTTCTCCTTGACAAACATGTACTCACAGATATAATAAATCCCAGCTGAGTCGCATCTACCCCAAAGGGACCAGAGTGGACTCGTCCAACTTCATGCCTCAGCTCTTCTGGAATGCCGGGTGTCAGCTGGTGGCACTCAACTATCAAACTATAGGTGAGAAGATCACACTCTCTGTTGGTCTCATTTTTATCCAACCACGGTACAAAATTAGCATATCAGCAACTATAATGCAGGCTAATAAATGAAGTGGTGCATGTAGTATTTGTAATTGATTGTTTTCGTCTACGATACAGATATATCGATGCAGCTGAACCTCTTCATGTTTGAGTATAACGGTCGGAGCGGTTACAGACTGAAGCCAGAGTTCATGAGGAGGCCTGACAAACATTTTGACCCCTTCACAGAGAATACTGTGGACGGCATTGTGGCAAACACCCTGTCTGTAAAGGTGAGTAGTTGGGCGAGTGCTGGGTTCGATAGTACTGGTTGATGTTACCGATTGTTTGACTGGGAGCTGCTGCTGCTGAGTGGGTAAATGCTTGCACAGGTGATCTCAGGGCAGTTCTTGAGTGAGCGGCGGGTAGGCGTGTATGTGGAGGTGGACATGTTTGGGCTGCCCGTGGACACAAGGAGGAAAGCACTCAGAACTCGAACATCTCCCAACAACAACGCCATCAACCCCGTGTGGGACGAGGAGCCTATCATCTTCAAAAAGGTGGGGACCTATCCCCTTCACAAAGATGGTAAAAGGGTTTCATTGCAGCATTGATGAGCCTGACAACACTGTTTGACGCCTCCAGGTCATTCTGCCCACTCTGGCCACTCTAAGAGTTGCTGCTTTTGAAGAAGGAGGGAAGTTTATCGGGCACAGGATTATCCCTGTGTCAGCAATACGGCCAGGTATAGTTTTATTTCAGTTCAGTTAGCTTTAACATCAATTCTATCAATGTGAAGCTTTAAGATTCAGATATGATATATATTCAGCATATGGCACATTTTTGTAATTTCCACATGAAATTGCTTTCTCTCCGCTCAGGTTACCGGTACATCGGCCTGAGGAATGAGAAGAACCACCCCCTCATCCTGCCTGCTGTCTTTGTCTATATAGTGGTCAAAGATTATGTTCCTGACACTTTCGCAGGTAACAAAAGGTTCAGATGGTTCAGATTACATATTTTAACAAGAGGCAAAAAGGAGTTTGAAATGGAATTAAATAGTAGGATATATACTTTTATGAAATTAGACTTTAACTTATCAAACCAAAAGAATAAGGATGTACTGTGAAATGAAAACTATGAATGACTTTAGTGCACTTGTCCTGTTGATATAAGTTCTAAATCTGTAAAGTATATTGTATATTAAAGTTCAATTAAATGGGAAACAAATCACCCAGAGACAGGAGTATTAGTTTCCCAGGTATTTAACATTTTAAACAAATACATTTTAAACTTGTTACCGTTTTTTATGGTACTACCATGAGATAAGAATCATTTCTAAATCTCTCCCATGACCGATGCTTGCCTTGTTCAGATGTGATTGAGGCCCTGTCCAACCCCATCCGCTATGTGAACCTTCTGGAGCAGAGGTCCAAGCAGCTGGCTGCTCTGACGCTGGAGGAGCCTGAGGAGGACACACCTACAGAGGTCTGCATTAATGTACCATCAGCTCAAATCAAAGGTATTTTCTCTAAATGGATTGGTGGTGCTGTGACTCCAGCAGACTGAAACTGACAACAGTGTTGAGAGAAAAGCTGATCCCAGAATTGCTGCTGTTGAAAATGGCCTGAGTTCAGCTCCTGGGCCAGTGGGGCCTGCTCCTGTGGCCACCACTCCCAAAGCTTCAGCAGCCATTCAGCATGCAGCTTCAGCAGGTAACTCTTACAAATCATCACAGTGCACTTCCTGTACATGGACTGAGCTTATCTTTGGTCTTTTAGATACCACCAGACCCCCACCCAAGTCTGAAGACCATGTCTTAAGTGTTTTAATTGGTGAGTATAGAATGGGTTTTTATCATTATTTACTTAGATTATCTTTAAATTATAGAATTGTCCAATTATAATTCCCTGTGAACTGCTAATCTATGCAATGCATTTTACTGGCCATATTCTCTAAAGATGTGTAGTGTGTTATGTTAATTCAGCAAAATAAAAGGGTACTGTCCTGTGCAGCCTTGTGTCAGTAACTGAAGCATGTTGTGGCCTTTGTAGACATCCCAGTGTGCTCCATGGAGAATATGCAGCAGTCCAAGCAGTACCAGAGAGAGCAGAGGCGACAGAGTAAAGAGCTGAAGGAGCTTCTGAAGAAGCATCAGAGGAAAACAAGTCAACTACTTCAAGACTTAAACAATAAGTACAAACGGGTGGCACGGCAGCACAGCAGGTGAATTTTATTTATATATTTATTTGAATTTTAATGATGCTATCTTTCTTATGTTGTTAAATTAATGCATCTGTTAAAATATGAATAAAACACACATCTTACTCATTGGCTGTAGTGTAATTAACATGTTGGTGTTCGATTACTTTTTGTCTCCACACTGTCTGACAGAGCAGAAGAAAGTGAGCGGGAGGAGCGCCTCCTTCAGGTGAGGGAGGAGCAGCAGCAACAACTTCTGTCTCTGAGGCAGGAGCAATACTACAGCCAGAAGTATCTACAGCGAGAGCACATTCGAGTGGTATGACTCTTCAATAGTGTTTGTAACTGCTCACTCACACACCCTAAGCAGATTTTTGTTGTTGTTCTCAGCTGACGGAGCGACTGAGCAGCTTGGCAGAGGAGCACCACTGTGTCCAGACCAAGAAACTTGGTGACATTCATGACAAGTAAGACTCGATATTACACTGCTAGTGCTGCAGCAGCGTTAATATTCAGATTCATATTCATATTCCAGTGTGCACAACAACTAGATCCCATGTTGTTATAACTTATGCCTACAGAGAGAAAAAAGAACTGAAGCGACTGATGGATCGAAGGAGAACTGAGAAGATCAACCAAGCCAAAACCAAAGAGAAACACCTGGCACAGGAGTACGACTTTGTCTCTGCACATTTCACTACCTACACCTAAAGTCAGTGTAGAGGGTTCACATACAAACATGGGGATGTTTCCTTTTACTCACACAACACACTTTCACTTCACACCTGCATATTTTGTAAAAGCATGTAAAATATGTGTTGTCTGAGAGGGAATCAGCCTGGCCTTTGTGGGATCCGTACTAGCACAATATCCTTTACAACACCTTATTTTTTTCTTCACAGATTTTTGTTTGAATGTGGCTCTAATATAGCATGACTGTTTCCTTTTGCCTGTAAACGTTACATCGAAATTTCACTGCACTGTCTGTCAAAGTGCTATAACATCACAACTGTTTGTCAATATAGAGAGAAGATTGAGATCAACAAGTGCTATGTGAATGAGGTGGTCCAGAACATCAAGCGGGTGAGACTCTTGTCTAACTCTTGTCTCAAAGTGGGTTGGACTGTGTGTGATGTGGACGGTTCACAGTGTGTGTGTGTTGGTTTTTTTGTAGTTAGAAGAAGCCCAGACTAAACGTGCGGAGCAACTCCAGGAACAGCACACAGAGCTCTTGCAGCAGATCCAGGGAATGAAGCCCAGGGTATGGTTTAAACTTCCGCACCCCAGATCAAATAATAATGAAGCAGGGGGAAATAATAAAAGACATAGGGCCAGATCTTGAGATCATCTAGCGATATGGTGTTTTCTGAGTGGCGGGTCTGTTGCGCTATGTGCCTTCGCCACTTGTGAGAGAAAAAAAAAGTTGACTGAGGTGTGGTTTGCATTCATTTCCTTGTTTACATCACGCTGCCTAGTGTTCTTCCTTAAAAAACCTAAAACTTTATTAACCCCATCGTGAGCTAAACAATGTTCGTGTCTCAAGAGAAAGTGATGTCACCTACAGCCGGTCCTGCTGTGGCGCGGATTGGCACTCGCTTGGTAGTAAATTCGTTACCGAGCTGTATTAATGTAAAAAAAAATAAGCCAGCCTGCAGAATTAATCCCTTGTAGCTACTAAATATGGAAGCCAATTCTAGTTTTATCCCTTTCTTCCTCACAAAGGTCTTCCAGAGCACACAGATTTCTGGGTTTTCTGTCACACACTTGTTCTCCGGCCTTTCTTACATTGATATCATTTTGAAAATGAAAATAGATTTTATGATTTTTTTTGTTGCTTTTTTGCTTTTTTGAATGTCTCATCTACAACCATTCCTAATGACTCTTCGACATTATTTAATCTTCCCCTTGCTTCATTTACATTATTAGGGATTCTGATTCAGTGTGCATCCCACTGTGGGTATAGGAAATGTATACCTGAATGATCTCAAAATGCACAGCCTGTACATTAATGATGGTCACATAAAAAACACTCTTTAGCCACATTTTGTCATACATCTGGATTTGGTGATCAGTTGGACTATGAGTGTGTGTATGCATAGGATAGTGTTGTTTAGTTCTATCAAATTGACCTTGCAACAAAAAGCAATAAATTAGGTTGATTAGTGACATTTAAGCGCGACTTGTTAATCTGTTTTTTGAGAATATCATTGTGGTTGCAGTTGCAAGGGGCCCTGGAGGCAGAGTTCCAGGAGAAGTTTCGGTGCTTACCAGGAGAGATCCAAGACTTTTTGATGGACAGATCATCAGATGTCAGAGGTCAAAGCAAGTCCAGATCCTCCACACCTCATGAGACTCTGTCAGAGGAGGACTGATGAGGATGGATATGCTTCTTACAAGACTGTTACTATTTCCCTGCAACCAAGTTGTTACAACATTCAACACTTTTGCTTACTTTCAGCTTTTTATGCATGATGATTTATCTGTCCGGTCTTCAAATGTACAACACCTTTTTTTCTCGAGGAGAATATATTCCACGCGCTCATGCCTGGAGAGAAGCTCCTCTTTGTGAATATCTGTTGAAAAGTGATGGGATTGAGTTAATCCTCAGACATTGAGCAGATTGAGAGTCTCAAAATTCAATTATTTGTTTGCATGCATGCTAGCCCTAGCCCTTCAGAGTGCATGCACTTTGCTTATGTACAAACCTGACTCGATGTCCTTAATCACTCAGGACAATAAGGACTTTCCAGTCACTGGAAGAATATGATTTAAAGTAGTCTTAGGTCAGATGCTCTTCCTTACGCAGTCCTTTGTATTTCTCCATATGGGTTTTACAATGGGGAACTTGTGGATCAATATTCATTTCTGTATTTTTGGGTTGTTGTGAATGACACGTTTCTTTGGAAGAAGCATGCGCCTCTCAAACTGCTCACCTCATTTTTGCTGTATACAATACAAAGTCATGTTCCTTTAAGAGGTGTAATAAACAAATTATTTATTACTAACATCGACCAGACCAATTCCATTCAATCAATCAATCATTTGGTATAATTTGTGAATACTAAGGTGTGTAGTTGAGTTGGTCAGTGCTACTGAGTTTCAGTTGCTCTCTGATAATTTCCTGAGAGTTGAGACTGTGTTCACTGCTGCACCTGAGTTATGATTTAATCAATAGCTAAAATATATAAATAATATAAATTATAGGCCTTATTGTGACTTTGCTGTACACACAGGTCTATGCCTAAATGGTTAAATCACCGCCACTCAGGGCAGATGAAAGCATTAGGCTACAAGCTGCATGTCTAAAATGTGAATTTTTAATTGCCTGTATTTTGAACCAGCAAGGCATATTAGAAATATCAACCCTGCTTCATTGGCCAATAGATGTCAGCAAAGAGCCGTCCATCCTCCTGCAGTAGCAGAAGCAGCTCCTCAGCATCAGCAACAGGGACGATCTGACGCGTCGTTCTCCTCTCCATCGCTCCTCTTTGCGGACCCTCTGTCGGACCGAGTGCCATGGACAACACCGGCAAAGAGAAGGAGGCCATGCAGCTGATGGCTGAGGCTGACAAGAAAGTCAAGGCGTCCGGCTCGTTCCTCGGAGGGATGTTCGGGTAATCGCTCTTTCTGTTTCAGCTGCTGATGGGGGAGGGACGGGCCCATCTCTATCTGTATCCTTGGCGAACAAACGCTTGTTTTCAGTCTACCATGTAGTAGCCTAACCAGCTTTACATGACTCAACATATGAGTTTCCATTAAATCATGTGCGGTGCGCAGTTTTAACCACTGTGACATTCTGTCCTTCGCGGGCCTCCAAATTTTTTCATGCGCCATCGACTTACAGAATCGTTTCGGCCGTCATAGCGCACAGCGGGCACAGTGGGGCCCGTTGTCACGCACTCATCACTGAGATGTGGTGCTGTGGACCGACTGAGTCCTAGGCTGAGCCGTGTCAGGTGTGAAATAGGACAGGGTCCTAAGTGGATGTGCCAGAAGCTTGAGTGGGTTGCGTGAGCGGATGTTTATGTTGCAGATGTACAGAAATAGGGTTGGCTATATTTTACATATAATATGGTGTACATAAACTACCATTGCTGATAGCCCACATCATAGTTTTCTTGATCCTTGCGCTTGAGTCCCGAAATCGAAACAGGATCGTAGATTTGTAGAAAAATAAGTAGGCTTTTTTTGTTTGGGATATTTTTGGGCTATGGCATGTGTGGGAAGTAGGCCATCTCAGGAGAGACTGTGGATTTCAAAATAAGTGTTTAATAGAACAACTTCATTTTCCAATTTAGCCATGTTTTTACAGCAAATATTGCCCCTAAGGTGTCTGCTAGATGTACAGCATATGTAAATGAGCTCATAGGAACAAACTGGTTCACAGAGTCACATGAGGTTTATCAAATGACAAACAAATACTGTAGGACCCTCAGACGCACAATCCTCCTGCTGGCTGTAACACAGTTCTGAAGATGGAGTCTGTGTGTTGCAGGGGGAACCACAAAGTGGAGGATGCCTGTGAGATGTATGCCCGAGCTGCCAACATGTTCAAGATGGCCAAGAACTGGAACGGTGGGTGCATACTCCACACATGTGCCCTACAAGCTCACGCCCAGCAAAATCTGTTTTAAATAGGACAGCAATACTGTTCCTGCATGTCATAACTAATGCCAAGCACAGCTGAAAAATCAAAGGAGAACTTATCTTTCTGTTTTTCCCTAACCATGTGCTTTTGTACATGTGTTTGTGTGTGCATGCGCGTATGCGTTCCCTGACTTCAGGGGCCGGAAACGCCTTCTGTCAAGCTGCCCGACTACACATGCAGCTACAGAACAAACTGGACTCTGCCACCAGCTTTGTGGATGCCGGAAACGCCTACAAGAAGGCCGACCCTCAGGGTGAGTACCATGACTTATGGGGTTGGGGTTCAGCCAAGGAGTTGAAATGAGTCTCCTCTGCAGATCAATGGGGCACTGTCTATCTGATTTCAAATTACTTTCCTTTACTAATAATAACGTGTTAATTTTCCTCACCAAAAAATCTGGTTTGGAGAGTATTATTTGGTTGCAAATCTGCAAATAAGTACTTTACCTGTGTTTGCTCTTTGTCTTACACAGAGGCCATAAACTGTCTCAACCAGGCCATTGACATCTACACAGACATGGTACTTTTCAATAATCCACAATTGAATGCTTCTCCTTTGTTTTTCATATGCTCTTCTTTTGCTCGTTGATGTGCCTGCACATTTTTATGTCTGTTTTGCTCAAATTCATTATTGGTTCTTCTCGTGCTCCAGGGCAGGTTCACCATCGCGGCCAAACATCACATCACCATTGCAGAGATTTATGAGTCAGAGCTGGTGGATATCGAAAAGGTGAGACTGGATTGTTGCATCCAGAGCCTCTGTCTGTGGCAATAAGGCAGTATGAAGTTATGAACATGTGTGTTTGTTTCCAGGCCATTGCCCATTACGAGCAGGCAGCAGACTATTACAAGGGCGAGGAATCCAACAGGTAAAACACTCAAGAACTTAGAGTATTTACAGAAGTCTCAAAACTCAATTGCCAACTGGGTAGGAAATAACCAGTCAAACTGTAGTCATCCTCCCATCAAGCTGGACTACAATTTCTACAAACATTTGAAAAGGTGCCATGTTTAGCGAAGTTTAGCTAAGTCTAAGTGTCATTTTAGCTCTGCCAACAAGTGTCTGCTGAAGGTGGGCCACTACAGTGCCCAGCTGGAGCAGTACCAGAAGGCCATCGAGATCTATGAACAGGTAACATACACACAATGAAATTCCTGTTTATCTACCGTGAATCAAAAAGTCAGTTTAGTTTAGTGACAGTGTTTTCTGTATGTTCTGTGTTTGAGGTCGCAATGAGCACCATGGACAACCCTCTGCTCAAGTACAATGCCAAAGAGTACTTCTTCAAGGCTTCTCTGTGCCACTTCATTGTGGATGAGCTTAATGCTAAGGTAAATCCTGCGTCAAATGAACTAGATCTGCATGACCTGTTATGATTGTGTAGGGATCTGTCAAATAGACTTGAAACAAAACATAATGTTTTGTTTGTTTGTTTGTTTGTTTGTTTGTTTGTTTGTTTGTTTGTTTGTTTGTTTGTTTCAACATTTTGAGGAAGCATGTCATGTGCAACATTACAAAGGCATTTCCACCCCTATTCTCATGCTCCAGTGGAAAGCTGTGAAAAATAAAAAATGAAAAGCTTTTGTAACATCTGTATTTGGCCACATAGACAAACATTCTAGCTTTCACAACGGAGAAGACCCAGGGCACTCTTGTAAAAGAGATTTTTAATCTCAATGAGATTGTTCCTGCATAAATAATTTGACCTCAAAATGTACCATATCAAATTGTGTTTCTACCTCTGGGGGATGTTGTTTTTCGTTTTTCGTCAAGAATGAAATGCATGACCCTGCAGTAAAAGGCATATAAATCCGATAATACAAAGGTCCTGGGGAAACTGAAATAAATGATCAACAAATACTGTCAATTGAAGACCCAACCTCTATAATCATAATAATAATAAATAATAAATAATAATAATAATAATAATAATAATAATAATAATAATAATAATAATAATAATAATAATAATAATAATAATAATAATAACAACAAAAAATAATAACAATGTTAACTTGTATTGTGCTTTACAAGCATGCGTTGACTAGCTTCTGAAAATGCTACACTGTTATCATCATTCATCATCATTCATTCACTCAGTGATGGTAAGCTACTGCTGCCCAGTGGTAGACTGATGGAACTGAGGCCGGTACTCTGTACCATCAGCTCCTCTGATCACCAACAACCATTGACTCACACGCTACATCCATACGGGTGGTGGGTGAAGTGTCTTGCCCAATGACACAGCTGCCGGCAAGCTTTAGTTTATTGGACCCTCTCTATCATCTGAGCCATTGTCGCCCCATTTGTATTCGTTCCATTATGAGCTACTAGCCTTGTGTTTAGTTTGAAGATGAAAAAAAACATTCATTACAATGCCTGTCATTCTCCTTAGAGCCACCGTTCATTTTGTGTGTTTGTGGTTGCAGTTGGCAATAGAGAAATATGAGGAGATGTTCCCAGCATTCACAGACTCCAGAGAGCTCAAACTCCTAAAGGTATCACTTTTGCACTTCTCTTGGGCACACGTACACATGAGAAACAATCAGTAATGACAGAAGTCCTACACTGACCCACAGTACACATTGCAAATGCTGTTGGCATGGAGTAAATTCATGAAAATTGTTCACTCTCTGTTCACAGAAACTGCTGGAGGCTCATGAGGAACAGAACAGCGAGGCGTTCACAGAAGCGGTAAAAGAGTTTGACTCTATTTCTCGTCTGGACCAGTGGCTCACCACAATGCTCCTGCGGATCAAAAAAACCATCCAGGGTGATGCTGGTGACCTCAAATAAACATTATATATCCTGTTCAAAGTTAATGTGGGGAGGGTGGGTACTGAGGACATCTTCAGCTGTACATATCAGTGCATGTCACCCCAGTGAGTCGCATCACTTTTATCCACACGCCCCAGTCCTCCAACTCAACAGTATTCCTCTGTAAAGACTGGGCAGCTTCAACTGTCATTGCATTTGTGTAAGATGAATACTTGATGGCAAAATGTATAAGAACTGATTCTGGACATATTTGTGTTATTTAAATACTTTATGAGATTGTTATTTAGTGCAGAAAATAATATTATGATATAGTATTATTTATTGTTTATTCTGGTGCTGAATGTTAGAAAATGTGAGCCCTCTTTGTCTCCCTCACAAAAAATCCTCCCACCCATCAACAGTGGCGACTGGCTGACTCCGCGTGCTCCGATCAATAGCGGATGTCAGTAACTCCTTCTGTGTCAGTGCATGTCTCTCATCATGTTCATGTTCTCCTTGTGCAATTCACTGCAGCACTGTACATGCAGGTTGCAAATATTTATGTGTAATGAGTAAATGTTACAATAAAAGCACCAACACTCACTGTTCATGGATGTCAAGTTTTTAGAGTTGACCTTGCCTTTGCAGCCTATTTTACATGAGCTTATGCATTTACGAGACAATTTCATTTATGGAATGTCTGACTAAAAAGGTTTAAATTGTTGATTGAATTATAATGAATTAGTGCAAAAGTAGTTGTTCTAGAATATTTTTTATTATCATTGAAATTATTATAAATACATTTAATTTTCCTTCGAATAGTGTTGACAGGTTGAAAAAGGGTGTTGGGGTCGCAGATCTATCCATCGTTCAAATATGCTAATGTACTCTCCAACCAATAACCAACAACAAATGACTACACTTTTTTTTTTTATTGCGTTGAAAAGTATACAACATGTATACAGAGTATGCCGGGGGTACTGTACAATACAATTATACAGTTACAAATATATTGTATTTTGAGCAAATATTGATTGTTTTCAGAGAGTTATCAGAGCCTTCCAAAATCTTCGTATATGAGAGTTGGGTTTCTGCTTATTTACATTTGTGGATATACAATTTGGACAAAAAGGATGAGTAAATTAATGATACAATAAATGTATAATTAATACATTTATTTTGTTTCTGAAGAAACAAAAAATAACGTTTTCCCATGTCATTGTAAAGTCTTTGTGATGTTCAAGCATAAAACTGCAGAAGTCCTTCCAGAATTTCTTGGGGTAAGAGCGTGTCCAAAAAAAAAAAGTTGTATTGTCTCTGGATGATCTCCATAAAAAGAGCAGTTCACATCAATGTCCCTTTTGAATTTAGTCATAAAAGAATGAATTAGATAATATTTATGGATGATTTTGTACGAAACCTCATTTTTCCATGAAATATTACCTACAAATTGAGTCCAACATGATGCAACATGGGGAGTAGATTCGAGCTCTTTCTGGAATAAAGCACGAATAACAAATGACTACACAACCCATAAGACCTTGCGCTTCTTACGCTACTCTCAGTTTCCGGTATTATTTGTGCACGTTTGTTTAGCGTACAGTCCTGAATGTGCTAAGTCTTAGCATCTGTCTTGGCTGTTCCTGTCCAACTTGAGGAGTTTTTTGTTTGTATCTGACAGAGGGGAACGCAACAAAGAATAAAAATGCCACGAATTATGATAAAAGGGGGTGTCTGGCGAAACACTGAGGTAAGTTTGGTCACCATAATTGCGCGCATCTATAGTGTTAGCTATTATGCTAACCATAGCTAATCAAACCACCAGCTAAAAACATTATGCAGCCCAGGTACTGAGTTAACTCGCATGTTCGCACACGCATTATAGTATTAACAAAGTGATGCCCGTGCACTATTGGACATGCATAATTCAACTAGGACTGTTTTTTCCCCCTTACAGCGATTTCCTAACCACACTCATGCGCATTAGCATCGCACAACTTAGGTTTGTTTAAATGAATAAATGGCCTCATTAGACCCATTATGTTTCCCCTCAGGATGAAATCCTCAAGGCGGCGGTGATGAAATATGGGAAAAATCAATGGTCTCGTATTGCGTCTCTTCTCCATCGCAAGTCCGCCAAGCAGTGTAAAGCCAGATGGTAAGTCATGTGTTTAATTCTGATTATTGATTATGGCCATACTTGCTTGAATATTGTGCATTTGAATTAGACTCATTACCGCTGCATTTAATTATTTGTTGACATCAGGTTAGCTTAAAGCATTGCGACGTTTTTATAAATGTTTTAAGTTTGTGGACAGTGATATGAAGTGAGACAGGAGGCTGAGAACAGAGATTGCATTGGGAATTAACATGACTGAGATCTAATTATACATATACAGTTGTGCTCCAAGGTTGAAATACCCTGGCAGAATTTGCATTTTTTTTTTGCCAATTTTGCAAAGAATATTTAAAAAAAAATCACTAAAACTTTATTTTCACTCATAGTTAGTGGTTGTGTGAAGCCATTTGTGGTGAAAAAACGGAGTTTGCTCTTTTTAGATTAAAATGACAAAGAAAATATCTAAATGACCCTGATCAAAAGTGTATGATCCAGAGGAATAGGCCACTTTACCATTAGATTAATGGTAAAGTGGCCTATTTATCTTTATTGTCCCTCTGGGACAATAAAGATAAACTTTATTGTCCCAGAGGGAAATTTGTCTTGGACTTGCCATGCTGTGGTTCATACAATACCAGTATATGACAGTGCATAAAATACATTCAAAAGGACAAGAATAACAGTTCAACAATTCAAACTTTACAACATTAAGGCCACAAAGTTGCCCAGAGTGTCATAAGGCAATAAGAGAACATAAAAGACCGAACACAAAGTGCTATCTGTGCTTGTGAAGAAGAGCAACCGATACAGGAATAAACATGGCCCTTTTAAATGTCCGCTCTCTGCCGAATAAGTCTTTTATTGTAAACAATTTGATTTTAGATAATAATCTTGATTTGTTTGTTTTTAACTGAAACCTGGTTGGGTGCGGATGCAAATGCCGTTCTTGCCGAGGCCTCCCCACCTAATTTTAGCAGTGCCTTTTCAACCAGAAATGGAAAAAGGGGTGGTGGGACTGCCTCTATATGCATAAACACTCTTGCCACCAAACCTATTTTATTTGATCAATACTCGAGTTTCGAGCGCCATGCAATTTTTTTTAGTAACCCCCCGATTTTATGCGTCACTATCTATAGACCGCCCAAAAGATGTCCCCTCTTTATTAATGAATTCTCAGAGTTTCTATCAATTTTACATAGCTCTTTTAATATGATGATTCTAACCGGTGATTTTAACCTACACATAGACAACCTCATAGACCCCATTTCAACCGAGTTTCTGAATGTTCTTAATTTTATGTACTTCACACAACACATCACGCAGCCAACTCGCGAGAAAGGACAGTCTGGACCTGGTCATCACTTATGGCCTGTCCATTACTGTGTCCTCTGTCGTCGACTTGGCTGTTTCTGACCATTACTGCGTGTTTTTTAATGTCACCGGTTTGATTCAGCGAAAGTCCACATACAGCAAAAACTGTGAGGAAATGTAATTTCACCCCTGAAGTGGCTGCAAAATTTATTGATGCTTTACAACAAATTCCTCCAGTGACTTTACCTGCTAACTGATTTTATTGTTGACAACTTTAACAGTAAACTACTCACTGCCCTCGATACAGTTGCACCATTCAAACTTAAAAAGATTAATCCTAAACCCCTTCCCCCTTGGAGAAACGGGGAGCTAAAACAACTTAAACAAATTGCAGGAAGGCCGAGAGGAGATGGAGGAAAAGCTAAATAACGATAAATTATCAAATATACAAAATACAAAAGACCTACAATACAGCAATAAGAAATGCAAGAAACAAATTATTTTCCACAATAATCACCGATCATAAAAATAACCCAAAAGTCTTATTCTCAACGATAGAAAATGTTTTAAACCCTAATTTAAACAAAACTCCTTTTAACCCCACAGATTCCCTCTGTGAGGAGTTTGCAGACACTTCAGAGGAAAGATAGACACTATCAGATGTAATATTTTATCTGCCCAAAGTAACACGGTTCTAAATACATCTGATGGTCTATTTGTTCCAGAGGAAACACTAGACAGTTTTGTCCTGGTTAATGCTGAGATGCTCGATAAAGCTTTCTCCTCAGTGAAGCCCACCACATGTCTTTTGGACCCGGTCCCAACTCCGTTTTTTAGAACATTTTATGGATCTTTTAGAGACGAGCTTCTAAACAGGATGAATTGCTCTCTTCAGACGGGGGTCTTCCCGGCTGCGTTTAAAGGGGCGGTGGTGAGGCCCCTGTTGAAGAAGAGCAATTTGGACTGTAAAGATTTTAACAATTTCAGACCAGTATCCAACTTACCATTTTTAAGCAAAATCTTAGAAAAACTTGTCTTTATCCAACTTAATGATTTTATTACTGCACAAAACGTCCTTGAGAAATTCCAGTCCGACTTTAGGGTAAACCACAGCACCGAGACCGCCCTCTTAAAGATTTGAAATTACTTTAGATTAAATTATGACTCACAGAAGGTCACAGTGTTGGTTCTTCTGGATCTGAGCGCTGCCTTTGATACAGTCGACCACACAATTCTTTTAACTCGTTTAAAACACATCGGCCTCTCTGGTGCTGTACACAAATGGTTTACTTCCTACCTCACAGACAGGACGTTCATGGTGAGAGTGGATACTTGCTCCTCTAAGGTCCATAAAATCACATGTGGTGTGCCCCAGGATTCAATTTTAGGCCCAGTGCTTTTTAATCTGTATATGCTCCCTCTTGGTGATGTCATCAGGAGACATGGGGTCAATTTTCACAGTTATGCTGATGATACACAGTTATACATCTCCATGTCTCCAGATGACACCAGGCCAATAGATGCACTTTTTAACTGCATTTTAGATATCAAATTCTGGATGGCAGAAAACTTTCTCCAGCTTACCAGGACAAAACTGAAATGTTAATCATCGGCCCAAACTACAGTCCCTGTGTATTAATCCTTCCTCACAGGTGAAGAACCTGGGTGTGATCTTTGACTCTGAGCTGGTGTTTATTCCACACATTAAGAATATCACAAAGATAGGTTTTTTCTATCTAAAGAACATAGCCAGAGTCCGCCCCATTCTCTCTCGGGCCAACACGGAGACGCTAATGCATGCTTTTATCGCCAGTCGTATCGACTACTGTAATGCCCTGCTTTCTGGTCTTCCCAAAAAGAATATCTCAGGTTTACAACTTTTACAAAATTCAGCAGCTCGTGTCCTGATGAAGACCAGGAGGTGGGACCACATTACACCGGTTTTAGAATCGCTGCATTGGTTCCCCGTGTGTTTCAGGATCGATTTTAAAGTTCTTTTAATGTTTTTTAAATGTCTTAATGGTGTTGGTCCTTCCTATCTTTCAGAACTGCTTTTACCTTACGAACCTTCACGGCCCCTTCGCTCCTCCGGCAGGGGTCTCCTAATTATTCCTAAAGTCAACAAAATGACTCACGGTGAGGCGTTTTTCCAATATTACGGCCCTCGCCTCTGGAACGACCTGCCGGAGGAGCTCAGGGCTGCAGAGAACGTTCATGTTTTTAAGAGCAGGCTCAAGACCCACCTTTTTAGCTTAGCCTTTAACTGACTAATCTATTTATTTAATCCTAACATATAAAATGTATATATATGGGAGGTTGTGCCAGGCGCATTGTTTTAAATGTTGTAATCTGTAAAGCACTTTGTGATACCATTCGGTATGAAAAGCACTTTATAAATAAAGTTTGATTGATTGATTGATTGATTGATTGATTGATTGATTGATTGATTGATTGATTGATTGAAGAGTGTTTGTATCAGTTGCTTGTGGCTCTTATAGCCCGATATCGTTTCCCAGATAGTAGAAGCTCATATTCATTAAAGAGCACATGATAAGGTTCTTTGAGGATGTTTTTATACAGAACCTTCTACTCAACTACCACAAAAGACTCCAAGCTGTCATTGATGCTTAAAGGGGCAATACACAGAACTGGGGTATGTAAACTTTGGATCAGGGTCATTTTTGGTAATTTCTTTTTTCATTTTGATTTAAAACCACAAATGGCTTCACACAACCACTAAATACGAGTGAAAAAAATAACTTGTGTTATCTTTCATATTCTTTGAAAAATGGTAAAAAAAACAAAAACGGTCAAGAATTCTGTCAGGGTTTATACACTTTTGAGCAGAGTTCTATAGGAATTACAGTGGGTGATTGACAGATTGAGGTTGTTTGCTTAGGTGCGGAGAAGTTGTGAGTACATTACAAGAAGGATGGTTCAAGTTTTGAGTGAGATGTGAAAGTACACGAGGAGGACGAGGTAGACGTGGTCAAATAGAAGTAAAATTAATCAATAATGTAAATAAAGAGCTTGCACGGTATCAAGAAGTAACACAGACCACAAATAATATAACAATATTTTGTCAGGATGAACAATCATACGCCTACATAACAGTTCAGACAGTCTATCTAGGCCAAACATATGCAAATGTGCTGGAAAGTATTGAGGCATAAGCAACTCCCAGAAGGTGCAGATGAAGACACAGAAAATGACCCCTTCACCAACAGCAAACATTTAATTCATGATTTGTTTTGTTGATGTGGGTTGATGTGGCAATCCTACAACCTATGGCTTCTGTTCACTGTGCAACCTGCCTAAGTAGTTGAAGCAGGGTCTAGTATTTGTTGCAGAAAGAAGTGCAAGTAGATGAATGAATGAATAAATGTTGCAAAGCGTGAGTAGGTGTTTGCTGTTTTCATTTCATTTAAGAACCAGCAAGAGAGTCGCAGACCCCTGTAAAGTATTATGCGATTCTAGCGACTGTGATCTTGATGTCTATTACAGGTACGAGTGGTTGGACCCCAGTATCAAGAAAACAGAATGGTCTCGAGAAGAGGAGGAGAAGCTGTTGCATTTGGCCAAGCTGATGCCCACCCAGTGGAGGACCATCGCACCCATCATCGGCCGCACTGCTGCCCAGTGTTTGGAGCACTACGAATATCTGCTGTAAGCTCTCAATGTTTCCTCTCAGGTAGACTCTGGAACCCCCTGCTGATGTTTGTGTGTTTCAGTGACAAAGCCGCGCAGAGAGATAATGAGGAAGAGGTGGGCGACGACCCCAGGAAGTTAAAACCTGGGGAGATAGACCCAAATCCTGAGACAAAACCTGCCAGACCCGATCCCGTGGACATGGATGAAGGTGGGGGGAATGTGGGGAACCGGTTTATTGGTTTTCAGACATAAAATTGTTATTCACATTGCAAGCATGAAATGGAGGTTATTGATTTTAAATGTAGTACAGTCTAATACTGTAGTATTAAAATAATTAGCACCGACTCGGCTGAGGCTATTGCAGTCCAGAATTAGTGTGTGTGTAATGAATTACATATAATATGAATTACATATAATTCATATTATATGTAATTACATATAATATGAATCATTATCACAATTAATATTGACTGTATTATCAAATAGCAATAATATAATAAATGTATGAAAATGAATATTTTACTAAGGCACAAACCAAACAAGTCTGTAAAATAAAAGGTGTGTTTTGACAGATGAGCTGGAGATGCTCTCAGAGGCCCGAGCTCGTCTGGCCAACACTCAGGGTAAAAAGGCCAAACGGAAGGCCAGAGAGAAGCAGCTGGAGGAAGCTCGGTCAGTGTTTCCTCTGCTTTTACTGCTGTCTTTGCTCCCCAAACTGGTGCATGATTGATGCCTGTGTTGTAGACGGCTGGCTGCTCTGCAGAAACGGAGGGAACTAAGAGCAGCAGGGATCCGCATTCAGAAGAAGAGAAAGAAGAAGAGGGGGGTGGACTACAATGCAGAGATTCCTTTTGAGAAGAAACCTGCCCAGGTACACAGTCCACTGAGCAACTGCACCTGCTGCCTTTTCAGAATTAGAGTCTGGAATGTAGGGCTGTGCCGGTTTGGATTTTTTCATACCGCGGGCGGTAATCAACAAATTCCCGCGGTTTTGCGATATACCGCTCACTGGCGTCAGAAGCGTTTCGAAGGTGCGGGTGACACATTTGAACAGGGGAGGGGGGCTATCCAAGCACCTGAGCCGCTGTGCTCCTGCCAGACCTGGCGCTTTATGAAAAACTTACTATGAGATGACGCTCATGTTCACGTGATCATTTATTCAGCTTCAGCCCCTTCACTCCGGCCATCGCAAAGAAACATCGCTGCGCTTGTATCTTCGGATGACGGTGAGGAACTCAGACCCGCGGTGTGCGTCACGTGACCGCGGTATGGCGGTAATCCGGTTACCACCCCAGGCCTACTGGAATGTGTCATATTGTGGTTCAAATGTTCCAAAACCTATGTCTTATACTAGTTACTTGGATTAATGACAGTTGGAGCTGTCATGGGGACTACGCCACAGCTTTGGTTTTGTGATTGGTTAGCTGCATTAGAAACGTTGTGTACCCGGGTAAAAGTGACTAGCAAGGCTCCAGTCCACCTGTTTGGCTCCTGGGATACTGTCGAATATAAAGGACATGACTGAAAAGCGTTTTTCTCATTGCATTTAGGGCTTCTACGACACAAGTATGGAAAACTTTGAGGCCATGGAGCCCGACTTCAAACGCCTTCGGCAGCAGCACTTGGATGGAGAACTGCGCAAGTATGTTAAAATGAGGCAACCCTCTTCCATTCACAACTTTGTGAATTTATGTTTCTTCCTCTTGTAAGGGAGAGGGCATTTGTGAATAAATATTGTATTTTGTCAATTACAGTGAGCGAGAGGAGCGCGATAGAAAGAAGGATAAGCAGAAGATTAAGAAGAAGAAGGAGAGTGACCTCCCCTCGGCCATCCTTCAGACGAGCGGCGTGGCTGAGTTCACCAAAAAACGCTCCAAACTGGTCCTACCTGCACCACAGGTCACAAACTGCTCAAATTCAACTCTCTGTCCTCACCCTGTCCAGAAGTTTGAGATGATGTTGTTTGTGTTTGTGGACAGATCAGTGATGCGGAGTTAGAGGAGGTGGTAAAGATGGGGGTGGCCAGTGAGGTGGCCCGCCAGGCGGCCGAGGAGAATGACAGTGGTAACGCAGCCTCCTCCACTCTGCTTTCTGAGTACAGTGTGACCAATGCTGTCGGTACGAATCTCCGAACCCCGAAGACCCCTGCTGCCCAGGATCGTATACTGCAGGTATCTCCGAGTTCAACTCACACTGCACTTTATTTTACTTATTGTATCAAGGGATGAGAGTGTAATTTGACATGAATTAGACACTGGCAAAACACTTCAGAAGCCTCTAGTGGCAAACACGCTAGCATCATGCGGCTCTTGGCCAATCAGAGTGCGGCTCTTTGCTTCTTTGAGTATGTTTAATACAATGAGGCTCTTTGCATAAAAACTGGTACATATTTCCCATAAACTGTAACAGTCTTTAAGAATCTTGACTAAAAATCCAACCGTAGTCCTACAGACCGTTTCCCAGCTCTACACACATAAATGAGTGTCCATATCTCTCTCCTTTTCGAGGCGGCATGTAAAAGGTGCAGCAGCCTCGCTCACCTCAAAGTGAGGCGCAGGTTAGGTCAGGCAGATCGTGGCACTGGTAACAGCTCCTGTGTAGGGCTGGGCGATATGGACCAAAAGTCATATCCCGATATATTCAGGTTCAATATCGATATACGATATATATCTCCCGATATTAGGAGAGCAAACCACTGTGACTACGGACTAGAGCACTAAGTGCAGGGTCTGAGGTACTGTTGTGCATTGCAGGAAGCCCAGAACCTGATGGCCCTGACCAACATAGACACACCTCTGAAGGGAGGGCTCAATACGCCTCTGCATGAGAGCGACTTCAGTGGAGTGACCCCCCAGAAGCATCAGGTCCAGACTCCCAACACAGTCCTCACCACACCCTTCAGGTACGACTGCACTCCTATTATTTCTGTTTTATGATTTCACCAGATAATTTGTCAGACCTCTATTGTTCTATCTACACACGGAGTGGAGATGTTTGCCTTTTTTGTTTGGTATTTAAAGTTGAATGCCTCTGTGAAGGGGCTACTCCTGCAGCCATTGTCTAATGATGCGCATTGTCCACTCACACTAATTGTTTTTTATTGATGATACAATGTTTGACTAATACTGGTGGCTTGCACAGAACCCCAGGACCAGGCCAGGGGTCAGAAGGCTTGACTCCTCAGGCTGGAGGGGTAATGACTCCCCGTGGGGCTGTAACCCCAGGGCTGACCCCAGGATTGACCCCAGGATTGACCCCAGGACGCACGCCGCTCAGGGACAAGCTAAACATTAACAGTGAGGAGCAGCTGTCCGACCCTGCCTTCACCAAACATGCGGTAAACTTGCAACATTTCAACAAACTGTCACGGAAAAGCTGAAAAAAAAAAAATGTACCTTTTGAAAATAAGTAGAGGTTCAAAAGTAATGTTGACTACATAATTATCAATTGCTTGTACAGTTGTTTACTATATCTCGTATGTTCTACTGTGTTGACAGCAAAGGGAAAGCCTACAGCAGCTGAGACAAGGCCTGATGTCGCTGCCTGTTCCAAAGAATGACTTTGAGATTGTCCTTCCTGAAAACGCAGAGAAAGAGATGGAGGAAGGTGAAGCAGAGACTGGCTTCATTGAGGATTCAGCCGATATCGAGGCGCGCAAACAGGTACAGCTCAACACAGGAACATCCCTCACACTTGGTACAAAAAAGCAAAACCTTTTAGACTGGGACAATCTTCATAAGTTTTCTGATCTGAGTCTCGTATACAAAATAACACATGAGAGATCAGCCAAAGAAACATCTCTGAGCACGTCACTCGAGGCTCTGCCAGAGAGAACTGTGTCATCCCTATGCACAGGAACGCTTTTAGTGGGTCAGCCTGGTCAATGAGGGGCACCGCTGAGTGGAACTCAATAATAAACAGGAGGTTAAACCACTTGCAAGGCCTTCACATTATATTTTGAATTTGTTTTTTATTGTAACTACAGACATTGTGTGCCTTTACGTAGTTAACAGTCTGTGTCGTTGTATGAAGTTATTGGTGTGTCAAGGATTTGTATGTTGTTGTATGCCGTACTAGTCCAATGTATTTTCAGGTTAAAGTATTTTAATGCTTTTTTAGATCATGGCCAGGGGACTATAGATCAAAAGAAGCCTTCTAGCTTTTTTTTTTAACCATGTTTCATCATATGTTTTATGAAATGCACTGTCCCCTTTCAAATATACTAATCTAATCTACAACACAGTCAGAAGTGCCCTGCAACTTTATAAACCTTGATGTGTGCACAGGGTGTGCGTGATGCCGAACATCAGAAAGAATTGAAGCTGCGGCACACAGCGGTGCAAAGGGACCTCCCCAGACCCACCGAGGTAATACCCACTGTCAAACTGACAAGTCTGAGTGCTATACCGGCGTGCATACACAATATAAAATAGCAAAGTTATTTCCAGATGTGGTTACATTAACCAGCTCCAACAGCAGCTTTTAGATGTTATGTTTTTCAGCTAGTTTCAGATTGCAGTTTGGCGTGATCTTGATGGGTTGTGGTGTGTGTAGGTAAACGAGTCAGTCCTGCGGCCTGCCTCCATGGAGCCCCTCTTGGACCTGCAACTGGCTGAAGAGCTCATCAAACAGGAAATGATCACCATGTTGCACTATGATTGCTTGCATCACCCCTCACACAACTCAGCAAACCCATTACTGCGCGGCAAAGGCAAAGGCCCCACCTCCACCTCCAACAATGCTTCTCATGTAGCTTATTTGGAAAATCACCTTTACAAACCATTGAGTCCTGAAGATAAAGAACAGGTTGGTGTCCAATCACATGTATCACACTTTGGTTTGAATGATTCCTTCTGCATATTTGTAATCTTCATTTAAATGTCTGTTTGGCTATATAATCCTGCAGGCCAAGGCTCTTCTGGCCACAGAAATGGAGGTAGTGAAAGCAGGAATGGGCCATGGCGACCTCAGTATGGAGGCCTACACCCAGGTGTGGGAAGAGTGCTATGGACAGGTAACCTTCATTCTTTCTCTTCTTCCATAAGTCACACTAAGCAGACAAACATGTTATGGGTTTTCTTTTTTCCCCCAGGTGTTATACCTTCCTGCTCAGAACAGATACACGCGTGCTAACCTGGCATCTAAAAAAGATCGTATTGAGAGCTTGGAGAAAAAGCTAGAGGTATAGCTCCCTCTGCAGGCTGTTGACATGAATACCAGGGCAGTCGATGCTTATAACAAACTTCCATTTGTGTCCAGGTAAACCGTGGTCATATGACAGCAGAGGCTCGTCGAGCCGCTAAACTTGAGAAGAAACTCAAAATCCTTCTGGGAGGGTTCCAGTCCAGAGCTCTAGGACTCCTCAAGCAGCATAACGACCTGTGGGAGCAGGTGTGTCCACAACAACTCTTCCATTATTTTATATATTTGTCTCATTGATTCATTGGCGACTTGAGGTAAGGCTCAGATGATGAGCTACTAAGAACCCTGGCCTGCACTATTTTATGGAGATGCTAAAATCTCAATGTTAATTACAGATTGCTTTATTATAGCAAGTTCAAAAGCCTAGTTATTTTTTTTTTTGTAAGATAATTATATTAATATAGTTTTCACTTATGAGTCTTGTCTAGCTTTTGATTTTGAATGGTGTTACTCTGGGGCACAACTGCTAAAGGGAAATCAAGCAAGCAAGTTTTGCCCGATGTCATGAGTTGCCCACCAGGGCTGCACCAAACATTAAAACAGTCGCACACTGAAGTCAACTGGACATAGTGTGTATATACTCTATGGCCATCATTTGTTCTTTAATACCGTAATCGTCTTTAAAAGTACAAAAGTACACCCGTAACATTTCATTATCTTTTCATGGGACAACGCTGAAGCAATGACATACACTGCATTTGCATGGACATAACAGTGGGTATTGTTTCACTGTTTGGTTAGGCAACTTGTGTTGTGATAAGTCTAATTATAATATTGTGATGGAACATCGCAATACACAGCCATTAATGTCTAAACTGGTGCAAAATGTTATTACTTCAGTGATGGCCCATGAAAAGACATTTTACTTTTGTGAGACGCTGTGTGTAAATATACAGTATATATATCTAACATGCATACCGTGTTTGAGAAGTAATTATTTTTTTTCCTCAATCTGTGACTTGTGCATGACCTCAGGTGGAGCAAGCAGCCACAGAGCTTCAGACCTTCACACAGCTCAAGATGCAAGAAGATACAGCCATTCCACGGAGACTAGAGGTACTGCATACTTTCACATTAACAGCCTGATAATAATGGCTTTGACTAAAATGAGCTTGCTGTGTTGGTTTAGGCACTCAGAGAAGATGTGGAGAGGCAGATGGAGCGTGAAAAAGAATTGCAGCACAGATACGGAGAGCTGCTGCTGGAGAGAGAGGCCTTAGTGAACAGTGCACACAAGTATTGAGGCACAGGAACAAAATGCGGCAACCACAAGCTTTATACATGTAAACAGACCCACATCTCTGCTCACAGTGAAGGAAACATGTACAGCAGAGCGTAACATGCAGTATGAGAAAATTAGGACCATTCCTCACATTCACAGCAGATCAAATCAATGTGTGAACTGTGCCAGAGACTATATGTACCTGCAGGTGTCATGTTGACATTAATGACTTTGCTCTGTATTGTTTTGATCTCTCTTGTTTATCATTATCCAATAAAGTTTTAGTAAGTTTGGTTGAAACAATTAACCAAAAAATGAAACTGTTTATTTCGATAAAAGTAGAAAATCAGCATACAAAAAGAGCCATCCCACTCTTCCCATAGGCACTCTGAAAAAGAAGAAAGGCGGTTAGGAGCAGTTCAAACTTCCTTACAATTTTTCATCATGTGCTTTGAAAAGCACAATACACATCAAAATGCCACAACACCATACAGTCACTCTGCCTAAACCACACTAATCCGGACACGTTGCATGTACAGAACATGTGGGCTGTTCCTCTTTCAAATTCGCCCCCGTTATGTTCACACACGTGTTGAATAAGCTTGTTACCATGTGTCTGTAGCTGTATCTCCGAATGGCCTCTCTGATATGGCCGGGCTGTAGGGCTCCACTTGGTGGTTCTGGTACAACTGGACAGCTCTGAAATACCAACAATCACAAATAATCTTTTCAGAAATCCAAATAGTTAAACGTGAGAAAAGGAAAATTCACTTGTGCTATTGTTTGTAGTTCTGTCAGTAGAAATCGTACCTTTTTGCGTTTCCTTTGCCTCGCCCGTCCATCCAAACTGCCGTTGCCTTGTGCAGCTTTTGAGGAATGAGAGGAGCCAGGAGTCGATGGGGGTGTGGCTTCAGGAGAATCTGGATCCTTCTTCACCTTTGAATAAAGTGAGTTTATTGTCCCATACAGGAAATGTGTTTACACAGACCGTCATTAACACCACAACATTAAACAAAAGGGTGCACGGAGAACAAAAATAAGTATGACAAATAAATGAAGAGAAAAAGTTCCCATTTTGGCACTATCACATTGCCAACTGTAAAGGGTATAAAGACTTCCCAGTGGGCTGATGGGATGATCATACCTCTTGTAGGGGTTGGTACTGAATGTACCTTGCAGAGATCACATGACTGACAGTGTTGGTCTTGACATTCATTTCTTGCCTCACCAGCAAAGCCAGGTCCACAACCTGAGAAGAAAAGAAAACGTGTTCGGCACCAGCATGTATGAGAACTGCCTTAAAGGAGAGGGGGGTGTCCCTTCCACAGAAACCTACTTTTTCAGTACAAAAAGTTACCTGAGCGACTGTCTCGTAAGCCAGGTAGGACAGGATCTCCATAGCAACAGTGTTGGGTTTCACGTCCAAGCTGCCACAGTCCAACCAGTCCCGAAACTTTGAAGCTTTTTTTGCTTGAATGATTTGAAAAATAGTTAATTTGATTAGTAATAAGCATTTATCCAGTTGGTACAAAGAACATCAAAGGTTCAGACAGCTGCATTTAAAGCTCATCATGCATTTTTCCCTGTGTTAAAGCCTTACCAAAACTGAGCTGTCGACTCTCACAAAACTCTGAATACTGTGCCTGGTCCATGTTGCGCGTTTGCCGCTCTAACCGCTGTGACAGCACAGACACAATTAGCAAATGCAGCTGCCGCTCTGAAGGACCTGGACTATGTGAGTCCTCACCTCCAGGCGCTCTTGTTTGATGGGGTCTTGCTCAGACCGCTCTGCCAAAGCCAACAGCTCTCCTGTTTGGTCCATCCATAGTAGGTAGTCCTGGGCCAGGCGCTGCCTCCGCTGGCCCCCGCCCGAGGAACTAGAGCCCCACCTGTCTGCACCACATCCTTAAGTGCTCCATTCAGTAAGCAGATTTTCAGAAGCCACTCTCATCCTACCTGAATCTGGCTGTTGGTCGTCATCCTCCAGACTTTTCAAAAGTTTCGATTTATAATCTCTGAACTGGAGGTATTTTAATAACCTCGCCACTTTTCTCTGATGGAAGCAAACAGTTTAGAAAGCAATCATTTAAAAAAACAAAAAGACAGAAATGCATGTTTGGTTTACCTTATCTTTTCTCATCACAAATAAAATGTCCTCTGCAGAAATGACCCTTGACCCTCGCAGATTTGCTGCATCACTGGCCTGATGCATCTAAAGACAGACCATCGTTAATTTGCTATTTGTTCAGTAACATGATCAATTTAGCTCTCAGACCCCCGCAGCTCTATCTCTCTCTCCAAATGTGAAAGTATATTACTACTGGATAAAACTTGATAGATACTTTCATTGGATTTTTTTATTTACACATCAACACTACTGTGTTTGAAATATAAATAATTGCATGCCAGATGCTTGTGAAGGTTTCCCTGTTGATTAAAAGTCATGTTTTTCGAAGGGAGAAAACAAGGTTGTAAAACCGACAGACATGTGCTTTACCAAATTGACGAGCTGAGAATGAACGACATCTTCCATCAGAGCAGCAGTTTCCTGGAGCGGCCGGCGAGCATCTCCTAGGGCAAACCTGCAGCAAAACAACAACATGTTGCTGTCTGAATCATCTAGCACAGTGGTTATCAAACCTTTCACATCAAGTACCATTTCATATAATATTTGACCATTCACAAACCATGGGCCAACATCAAGATCAAATCAGAATAAAAGAGGGTCTAAAACTCACTTAAATTGGACTAATTTATATCTACACTAGGTGTAAACATTTACCCCAGGGTGTCAAAAAATGAAATAAATCAATAAGTACATAAATGAAATTATAATAGTCCAAACAGGTTGTTGAGCTGACAGCTCCATTCAATATTAGGACTGCAAAATATTTCACAAAGAATACGGTATCGAGGACACAACATCCGCATCTCAGTAAATCAGTAACACTAAAATCCTCCAACTGACTGAGAATGACACATGTTTATTGTTTAATTTGTTTTTGTGTAAACAATGTCTACTTAAATACATTACTAAAACATAAATCTCTTGTTAAAAAAGTCAGATGACCCAATACCGCCTGAAGTAGTAATATCTGTGTTGTATGTACCACAGTTTGAGAACCTCTAACCCATTCAGTGTAATTAATGTCATCAGACATTCAATTATAATTCTGACACATCAATGCGAAAAGTCACCTGCATCCATCTGCACTTTGAGCACTCGACTGAAATGTGGTCTATGAAGATTTTACAATGATTATATCCCAAGACCCTGCTGCCGCCCTCTTTCAGTCGGCTTCTACCACTGTATCCAAGACCAGATCAGTTCAAATGTTTGGCTCCTCCAGGGTAACCCTGGGGCCAGGTTGAGTGCCGTCCCCACAGACAAAAGCACAGGACGTGAGGCTGTACCACAGCTCTGACCACACTTGGTCTGACCAGCATTTGCATCCAAAAAAGCCACTTCCAGGACAGTAGTGCACGCAGAAGCCACATCCTGAGGTCATTTCCCTCTCTCATTTCTTTTTGTCACAATAAGTGCTGGGACCTGCTCCTGTATGAGTTTGTGTCATAGCCGTCAGAAACACTGATTGGTTAAAAGCTTCATGATGTAATTGTAATAGTCGGAGAGCATGTCTGTTGGGCTGTGGTCGGGCTGGTCTTGGGGTCAGTTTGGTTTGAGCGGCTCTGACCACCACCACCGGCTCTCTGCACAGACTGGGTAAGTAACACACACTCACACGTCTATGTCATACACAACGACTCCTCTACTGGCCCTCTGATTCATACGAGTATTTAGCAGTATTTGTTAGAGAGCATGGAGAATGTGTCAGGAAATTATATAGAAAAACAAAACTGTAAACGTGATACAGCGTTCTTCCCTACTTTACTTCATTTGCTGGTGTGGGTCAATACATCCAACCAGAATCTCTACACTCTCCTGATATTGTGGGCTAGACACATTTCTATAAAACTGGGATCAGGAAAAGGCTGCATTTTAATTTTGTTATGGGTTTGTATGTAGGTTTTGGATCATTCATTGGCTGTTATATGGGAATTGAGTGGTAATTTTCCTTAGCCTCTTAACCCCCACCTGAACCGGACACATTTTCTCCATTTTGGCTTTACCCAAATCTAAAAGCTTCTTGAAAAAAGTGTCAAAACAGACGAAAACAAGGATGAAAATGCAACAAAAATGTGACGAAAAATTGACAAAATGCGTGACAAAAAAGCAACAAAATAGCACAAAAAAAACACACACAAAAGAGTAACAGGAAAATTACAAAAAAGCGATGAAAAAAGGGGCAAAAATGTTACCAAATGCATTAAAGTTTTTCAAAAAAATGATGACAATGCTGCAACGATTTCGGTAAAGCTGAACTGAGGAAAATGCACTTGGTCAAGGTGGAGGTTAAGGCCTCTTCTGTACATTTGTCATGAAACCTTAGCACTATTCACCCCTGGTATACCAGTTTTGTCCATTCTGTTCTATTTTCTCCAATCAGCCCAGGTCCCTGCTATTGTATCCCGTATCCCGTGTCCCATGGCGTCCAACAGTCTGTTTGGCTCCACTCTTTTCTGGGGTAAGACCACTGTTACACAACTCTGTGCAGATGTGCAAAAACAAGCAACACCAGAATGATTGACTGTGGTGTTTTGAGACTTTACTCAGTGGAGGCATGAGATCTATACTGTGGAGTACTGTGGTGTGGAGTAGTGTACTTGAGCTGGGTACTATGAAGTACTTGCATCATGCTTTGGAGCTCTGGAATGAAGCTGCTTCTGGAGGCTGTCCGCTCTTTTGACCCAGCCATGGGACTGCTCATGTCCTGCACAAAAGCAGGGTTACTCATCATAAAGATAATACATGCTATATCATGTCTTCACAAAATGACAGAACAAGCAAACAGTGAGGATTACAGAAATTATATCCGTCCCTTTAATTAAATATTTACTCTTTGTTACTTTATTGCCATTGTATTTTTGATCACTGTTGAGCTACGTAAATTAACTGACAGGAATTTTGAACCAAAGGAGCCACGAGCGCCCAGGGACTCGGTAAACAGGTGGTAAAAACAAACCACAGCAGCTTCCTGCGAGCCCAGTCTGAATGAAAATAGGCTCACTTTATTCAAAGGTTGCGGCGAGTTGAGCAAAAGCCTCAGAACAATGAGCGTGAACGAGTCCGGGCGCTCTCACCTGCGCGGGGCTTGACTAATGCTAACAAACAACACCTATCCGTGCCATGGACGCTTGTTTTTGTCTCCTGCGGCGCGGTTTGATGACGTACACACGCAGTGATCTGGGGGTACATGGGTTTTGTAGTCTTCTTTGAGAAAACTACTGCAATGACCAGATTGTAGTTTATCGCCCCGTGGAGGTGAATCTTTATCATATTTCTACTTTTTGCCTTCTAATCTAATGCTCCTTTTCTGTGGGCTACTGTTTATCTGTACACATTTGATTTGTCAAGAACTTATGCCGAACTGAAGACAAAAGTTGAGGCTATTTTTAGGCCGGATTTATGCAGGGGCTTACAGGGGCTAAGCCCAGGGGCCCAGCAGGTTGAAGGTCCCCTGGACATAAGGAGAAAAGGAGAGAGTTTCCGCTGTCTTTGCAGACTCCCTCACATGTAGCCTAAGGCTTAATCAGGTGACTTTGTACCCGAGACCAAACCTGGTCTAAACCAGGAATAAGCCAAGACTAAACCAGGTCTAAACAAGGTCTAAACAAGGTCTGAACAAGGTTTGCGCCATTTTCATTGAGTTGACACTGGGAAAAAATGTATATCTATTGGTCTGTTAAAATGCACGAGAATGCACCAAATTGCACACAAATCTCTGAGGGAGGCTGTAAGGACGGGATCACACAGGCTTTGTCTCTTTCTAGCGTTTTTAAACTTTATAACATTATACTAGGCTATGTCTGCTTCTACTAGGCCTACTCGATCTACATCCCTATAAGCTACTTGGTGGATGTATGATTTAGTTGTAAAGCTGTGGCTTCAGTGGCTTCATAATGTGTATGGTCGTCTATTATTCACACAGGAAGATCTTTGGCCCCTGGGACAAACAGCTTGAATGCGCTCATACAGTATAAAAATAGAATGTCGCTGCTGTGGCAGGTATTGTTGTTTTGCAGGTCCAAAGAAACACTCATTTGTTGACATTAATAGCGCACTTTCTGCTGCTTGTCTGGCAGGAGCAGCTGCTGAGTTCTCCTGGACTGAGGCCAGCGCTGCACGGCAGAACAAAGCTGCTGTGGACAATCGTGGCATCCAGGGTATATACCACACACACAGACCTCTCAGCAGAAAACAAAAACAAATCTCAGTTTCCATCACCTCAACAATTCGTGATTGAGACATGACTTTTTTCACCAGCCTCTCCTGTCACGTGTTGTGACTAGAGAAGGCAATGTGATAGTGTTTTGGGTATTAAATTACTTTATTTTACAAAGTAGAAGTAAGAAAAAAAACATGATATTAGCCTATGTAAAAAAAGAAAAGAGTAATATTTTCAAAGAAAATCTCATAAAAGCATAAAAAGAAGAATTAAATGATAAAATGCATCGACTTTATTTTCCATAATCTTTGACTCTGATTCTGCATTCTTTTTAGAGGCTGTGTTGAAGCGCATGTCTCCACCACCTCCTCATGCCGTCAGAGATCAGGAGAGGGTTCAGTACCTGCGGAGCACAGCTCCCTCTAGAAGTCTGGTCCAGACAGACAGCCCAAACTTCGTGTGCAGCGGCCTGCCCCAGCACTGGAGGTGCAACAAGAGCCTGCCTAGGACCTTCACTGTAAGCACACCCACAGATGGAGGATATAAGAGCTGTGGTTAACACTGTGCTTTGTGTTCCAGGTGGTGGCGCTAGGGAGCGACGTGCCAGACGGTGTGCTTGTTACCTTGATGGCAGGAAATGATGACAACTGCAGTGCTGAACTGCGTAACGCCACAGCAACCATGAAGCATGGCTCTGCCCACTTCTCTGACCTGCGGTTCCTTGGACGCAGTGGTCGAGGTGTGATCTTTTTAGGTCATTTAATATCTCCACACATAACTACAGTGGCTTGTCTTGATGCTGTTGGATGTCATTCCTTCGTTATCATATAATATACTGTTGTTGTTGTTGTTGTTGTTGTTGTTGTTGTTGTTGTTGTTGTTGTTGTTGTTGTTGTTGTTGTTGTTGTTGTTGTTGTTGTTGTTGTTGTTGTTGTTGTTGTTGTTGTTGTTGTGTGTCAGGACATGGATGATATTTACATAAGTGATGTGTTGTCATTCTCTCACTCTTGACTGTTTTTGCATTTTCAATATTGAAGGGAAGAGCTTCACCCTGTCCATCAATGTTTTGACAACACCTCCTCAAATCGCTACCATCCAGAGAGCCATCAAGGTGACAGTGGACGGCCCGCGACTGCCCCGACGTAAGTATACCTCACTGCACTGCAATGACTGTCAGTCTGCGTGTGTGTGCCCTCTTCCTGGTGAATGACCCTGTGTGTGCCATTCAGGGCAGCGTCAGAGAGAACTGAGGTCAGCAGTGATCAGAATACCTCGTCGAAACTCAGCAGCCTCAGGTAAAAATCCACCTCACTGTTCAGACATTTTACCATTCTCATGTTTTCTTATGTATCCTCCAGCTGAGTGTAAGTCATACTCCTCCACAATCTGGACCAATGAGCCATCATTTCTGGGTCATGTGACATCACTGAGCTCCTCCTTGTCCCAGCACCTGCCACATGCATACACCTCAGCCAGTGCAGCGTATGGTTCGTACCTTCCCTCACCCCAGCCGCCTCCACACGGCCACAGTGGCGCATTTTATTACGGAGCAAACCAGCAATTCCACGGACCAGGGGATGAGCGTGGTATGGCCAACACACTGGCAAATTACATCGAAGGGGCCTGTCTTTCAGTCAGGGGAGAAGAGCCTGTCTGGAGACCCTACTGAAATACACAGTATCGCCTGTGCTTTTAGGGGACAGCACTGCACCTTTCTTGTTTCAGTTGTTGTAGCTAAAGGATTAGATCGCAATATTATTTGTTTTTCTAGCAATTGACCTTTTTTCTCTCACTGTTCATTTGTTCCTTTTGTTTAAAGAAACGTAAGTAATGTCAAGTAAAATTTAACCTCCAATATTTAGATTTGAGAACTAACCCTAATAACAGAGGTACTGTTGCCTGTAAAGACTTGAACTTGTTTGTTTTCTGTTGCATTAAAATGTTCTAATTGTTTTAAAAACCCTTTGCGCACTGGATTGGTCAATATTTGAGTTTATTAATGTGTTTATTTGGTAGGACACTGTTAATGTACACACATGGGGCTCATGTATGTAAATTATCCAAGCCATGGGCTTTGCATCTGTTGTTCCACAGAGTCACGCACACACACACAATCTTGTACTTCTATCTTCACACACTACACTACACTCATAGACATAATGTATTACCCAGACCCCAACGTTAATCCTAGCCCCAATTCTAACCTTAAAACCACATCTTGACCCTCAAACAGTCAAATAGATAGTCAAATAAGTGAGTACCACCCAAAATGTCCTCACTCTGTTGGTTAAAAACTCAAACTGGTCCTCACAATGTCGAAAGCACAAGAACACACACATACACACACTTAAAGGGGCTGGATGCAAGTTCGCCATTTTATACTCACTGCTGCCACCTCAGGCCATATTTGTAACTGCACCTTCTATATTAAGCTCGTGCATGACGGCACAAGTGACACCTTTTTGAGTGACAGTGCAGGATTTTAGAGGCAATTGTGGTGAACAGGTCTGAGCTCATTCTACACATAGGACATGGCTGGAACATGTAGGGGGAGGAAAATACATTTTAAACTCCCTATAGTCCCTTTAAGAGGATAATTTCTCAGTGCATAAAACACATAAAAGGTACCAAAAACATAATATTTGCGCACTGCATATCAATTTGTCTCATGTGTGAGTGCACGTTCTTTTAAGGAAAGGCATGGGATGCTGATAAGAAGGTGTGAAGCACTTGGCCATGTGGACAGCAGCCGTCAGAACAACACTTCAGTTTGCAAGTTTGCCAGTGTATAAATGACTTTGCAACTAAACTGACAACACAAAGCATTAAACTGAATTTGTAACACATCTGGCTTTACACAGCATTGTTCGGTCACATAAAGTGGTGTGCACTGTGGTTGAGGATGCAGATTATAATGGTTTTATTACGGTGCAGCTGGTGTTCTAGTGGTGGAGCACTGTTCTAGCCTCAGCGCTGTTGGTTAAAGGTCCCAGTTAAACTCTGACAATATGCTGAATGTCTCTCCCTGACCTTTCACCCTGAACTGTCCTATCCAATAAAGCCTATGGGCCAAAATACGCAAAAATATTTCTCTATGGCATACAACTATACAGTTATTCTTATATGTGTGGCCTACTCTAAACTGCAGTGCCCACTTGGTTAGTCAGATGACCTGCTCTGAGTTGGCCCTCTGAGAAAAAATTTGGAAATCTTCATGGATGTTTATTTTAAAAGACAAACTTGTTTTGTCTATTGACATTTTTAGCCTTGGGACTTGGAAGTCCCTGAGAATGTTTTTTCCCAACACTAAAAATACAACTTAATATCTTTACGCAGATACTTCGGCCCGAGTATTCATGACCACATCTTTGAAATGAACTCACATTCCAGACAATGATAAATGTCCCTTTTTTAACCCTATATAGGACATTTTAATTGGGGCACCATTTGCGTATCTGAGGTGTTGTTTTATGAACCAGATCTGCATGTCAGTCTTTTAAGTGTCACATGGATAGACCACAGTTCAAATCCATTAGAGTCCCCCAGAGTACACAGGGGCTATTGATGCTGTCACAAGGATCAAGAAAAAAGATGAAGACTTCAAGTTCATGCTGATTAGGTTTTAGTGCTGAACCTTTAAATAACTTGACTTGAGAAAATTACTGTTTGGCTTATTGTTGTTTTTCAAAATGGACGGGACGTTGACAGGGAAAGCAGACATGGGCAGCTGGCCAGGTGAGGTTACTCTGCAGTGGTCTGAGGTGGACTATGTGGCACAGACAAGCTTGCTACAATGTTAATCTGTCTTGCCCAAAGCCCATATTTTCTTCTCACTATCACCAGAGCCTGCCTGGAAACTGTCCAGGAGGTGACCCTGAGATAGAGCATCTCTAATTGCCAGGGCCTACTGTATGTACACAGTTGAAAAGGTTTGTTAAGATGCGTGAGTATGACCAGGGAAAAATGCGGGGTGCGACCCACTATTGTGCCTTATACAATATGTGACTTCCTTTAAGTGGCAGACAGCACAAACAGCGGCACAGACAGCGCTGTAGGCACAGGCACCCAGCCGCTTCCTCTGGTCTGCTTGGGGGTGGGGGTGGAGGGGTGTACTCCCTGCAGTAACACCCACTGTGCACTTGAGTCCATGGGACGCAGAACACCATACACCCACAGCAGCTTTGGCTTCTGACTGTTCAGCAGTGGACCGAGTAGCTCTGTCAAGATTGTTCTTCCTGGGAATATTGTTCACACTCTCCATAACCTCAAGTCATTTTGACCACAGGATAGGAATCTGTACTGAGTTGTTTAGAATTGAGGACATTTTGTCTCTCATCCAAGACGCTTTGGCCTGAGGAGTTGGGGCCTACAGCTACAGCTTGGGACAGCTTTATTTGTCTGTACCCATCTTATCCAAAAAACAACCTGTGTGGAGTTTGGGCTGGTCAGCTCACCTCAGCTGCTCGGACCACAGGGGAAGGCTTCTGGTGTCCATCTCACACTCTTCCTCTGGGGTGTCTTGCTCAACGTGTGGCTGCAGAATCTAAGGATCACGAGCTACACAGGTATAGATTTATTGTTTTGGGGGCAGGTTCAGGAGCTTTATAGGCTTACAAAAGTGTTTTTATAGCCATGTTCTTTCTGAAATCATGTGAAATGATGGGTTCTAGATAGACCACAACAAAACAATGTTATGTGCAGCTGGTGGAGGGAATGGTCCTGACCTTCTTCAATGTTGTGTTGACTTTTCCACATGTTTAGGAAAGGGCATTTTGTGTAGGATGTGCATACCACACTGAAGGGGAACATGCAGAAACAGTGAGTGGCCTGGTCCTTCGCTCTGGGAGTTAAGTTCCCACCCACTGCCCCCAGTCTTAATGTAGCACTGTTCCTTCCCCAGAGACAGGCGTGGTGCACAGTGCGGGAACCGACTCTACAGTAGATAGATATGGACCAGTAAAAGCAACACAGCTTATCGACCATGTGACTATTTTTCTCATTTGTGTCTATAACATTTCATTCTAAAGGGATTTGTTTAAGTCCTGGTGCAACCTTGGTGAAGTCCTCAAGCCCTGGTAGAGTCCTGCTGAGGCCTTGGTAAAAGTAAAGTCCGGGTGACGTCCTTCATTGAGCTGTGATGGCAGACTGGAGCCTGCTGGGGAATTTTCTGGAGGAAGTGCAGGAACATTCCACCTCTGTGGGAAAGGTATAACTTTAGACCTCTTCTCTAGATCTGACAGCACCTTTGACCATTTCAGGAGACCTACTTCCTGGTCAGTCAGTTCATCGGGGGTACATTTTAAAATGTCTGCACAAAAGACTTAGAGAGTTTATTATGAGAAAACAAATCATACTGGATATTTTCAGGAACCGTTTCTCTGTCACATCAATTTGACTTATATTACCATATATTTTTGTGGAAGCTGTGATGTATCATGATGAACGACAAAAATAAATAAATACAAATGTCTCACGACTAACAAACATTTAAGGCAAACATTTCTCATGGGTGCAAATTTCGAATCCTGCACTGCTATAATACACCGACCTTCCGAATGGAGAAAATAAGTTTCATAATTTATAGTTAAATTGGGCTCATTTGCTAAGGTTTTACAAAGTTTTTTTACACTTTGATTTAAAGGTGCAACAATGCAACTTTTTTATGTGGGAAAAAAGTGAATATTTGATTAGTATTAGTATTTGACCTTGCAGGGAACCAGCGGTTGTGTGAATAGTCAAAATGATGCCTTTACTTAACATCACAGTGGTCTCTTTATCGCCCCAGGATCAATTGTTTGGAAGGTTTTCACTGCTGACGGACCCTCTGACTAGAAAACCCACAAAACAATTGATCCTGGAGCATTGTAGAGACCACTTTCATGTAAAGTAAAGGCCCCATGCTGAATCTGATCACTCGAACAGCCGCTGTGTCACTACAAGCTTTTTTTCTTTTTTCAGAAAAGTTGCATAATAAGAATTTTCCAAAACAGAATACATGTTTCTACACTATCTAAGGTATGGCTGACCATCCTGTTTATCTTTCGGATCCTTGTCCTGGGCACTGCCGCTGAGTCCTCCTGGGGTGATGAGCAGGAGGACTTCAACTGTGACACTGAACAGCCAGGATGTGAGAACGTCTGCTATGACAGGGCCTTTCCCATCGCACACATCAGATACTGGGTAACAAATCTCCCTCTCAAATTTCCCTGAGAATCTGCACTGCATGTCCCAAGAAAAAGTCACTTCCTGGATTTTTTAACAACTCACTTTTTTGGGATTTTTCAGGTCTTGCAGATTGTATTTGTGTCCACACCCAGCCTCATCTACATGGGCCATGCCATGCACACCGTCCGCAGGGAGGAAAAGCGGAGGAGCCGGCAGGAGGAGCTGGAAGGTCACAGGTCTGAGGATGACCCCGGGGGAGGGCAGGAGGGAGGGGGGGTGGATATACAAGAGCAGAGGGGCGAGAAGGACTGCGTCAAGGACAAGAGGGAGGGCCGTGTGCGTCTGCGGGGGGCTCTGCTGCAGACCTACATCCTCAGCATCCTCATACGGAGCATCATGGAGGTACCGGCTCCTCTCTAAAACTCCCCGTCAAACATTTCCACCATGAGGGCTCAGACTTTTACATCTTTAACTTGATTTGTAACAGGTGGTGTTTTTGTGTCTACAATACTTCCTTTATGGCATCTTTCTCAACCCGCTGTACGTCTGCAAGGTACGGCGGACGGCCTACACATATTGATGCATCTGGTTATCCACATCTGTCTGAACCATGTTTTCTCCCATCCAGGCCTGGCCCTGTCCCCATCCAGTCAACTGTTACGTGTCCAGACCCACCGAGAAGAACGTCTTCATCGTCTTCATGCTGGCCGTGTCCGCGGTGTCCTTGGTGCTCAGCGTGCTCGAGCTGCAGCACCTCGCTTGGAAACACTGTTGCCGGTGAGCTTCCCTAAGGAGTAGATTTCTTCTAGAGGGGACAGTAACATATGGTCATGTTCATCCGTTTGCAATATCTGTCACATACTTAAGCCATTTTTGATAAACCAAACATTTGCCATATTGGAACCCAAGCCTCTACAGGAAGGGTTTACTTTTATAATGAGACTTAGTTTCTCTCCAGAAAGCATGCTTGCAAAAGCTGTAGGTGACATGCCATTGACTCTACCTGCTCCTTTGTGATTACAGGCAACTCTTCAGCTCTAGAAATACACCTAAACCTGCTGAGCCTTCTATGACAAGACAACTCTCACTATCTCCGCCCCCACCTCCAACCCCGCCCCCTGAGTTCAGCCAGTGTGTTATAGGGCCCACACACTTCTTACCCATCCCCTTTCCTCAGCACCGCTTAGCCAACCAGCAGAACTCTGAGAACATGGCCACTGAAAAGAGCAACATGGCTGCGGCAGTGGAAGAGGATTTCCTCCAACTCACCTGCTACAACACAGGATGGCACCAGACAGGGTCTCATTCAATTGAAGACAGTTATCAGAGGACTGAGGCCAACTGCTACAACCTTCCAGCAAGGAGTAATCATGAAAGAATGCTACTGTGCCCAAATGTAGCGGTGTGCCAGAAAGACAAGAGACGCTTTAGCAAAACCAGTGGAACAAGCAGCCGGAGCCGGGCGGATGACCTCTCTGTTTAACACCAAGGAGGTTCTTACAGGGGGACAATGTCGTGCAACACTTGATCAATCGTTGGCTTTACTATTTTAAACCTGTGGTTAATTACATCATTATAAATGTCCAGATACATACTTGTTTTTAATGAAAAACATGAACATCCGCAATAGATCAGTTCTAGTTTAGATCACAGTGCTTCAGGAGAATGTAGCTGTGAGCAGGAATAGAAATGCCTCAGGGCACAAAATCATCTGCATCAGCAAATAATGTATAGCATAGTACAATTTAAAGACATAAAGAATATTCATGCCACTAAAACTGATTGTTTAGAATAATTTAATGATAAATTCAACAGAACAAAACAGACATAAATCTTCAGTGTATAATGCGCTCGGTGTGGGGCACTTCCAAACATATAGCTGCACACACACACTTATATTTAAAAATCACATTTAGCACCGGTTCGTGATCATAAATATTCCTTTCTATAGAGCTCTATGGTTAAAAATCACAACAAAGCCATGTGATGCATAAGGTTCTAAGTCCCCCTCAGTGTTCTACATTCCCTTCAGAGTTGACAGCCCAGATCCGAGTCTACAGTAAACAGCTAAACCTCCAAACAGAGACTTTGAAATAAGCAACAAATTAATTCAATAATAAATACTGGGGTACTGGTGTTAAGATGTTGCAGACTTTAGGTATGCAACGACATCCTGTCGTTCCCCCTTCTTCTTGATGCCAGCAAAGATCATTTTGGTTCCAGGAATGTATTTCTTGGGGTTTTCCAAGTATTCCATCAGGGTTTCCTCACTCCAGGTGATACCTGGATAAAGATAAGAACAGTTGGATCATATCATTCAACCTTTGAACCTGAACAATGGCTGTGAATGAAAGGCTTTACTCCTAATCTTACTATACATGTATTGCTCCACTAGCCACTAGGTGGCCCCAAGCTGCATCTGCTTTTCATGTCTAATTGGAGGAGAATTGTGTAATGTCACTGTGATAATTTTACAGGCACTTAACAAGGCTTCTTATCAATAGTTGCTATGACAATATGTGAATGACGCTACTTTTATATGCAACACTACTTTTATACGTGAACAGAATATTGTTAATCTTTGGACTACTGTGTTATTGCCCTGAGTGGAGTGATGCCAACTCCCATACAGCATTTTAATGAGAGAAAATGTAATAAAACAATACATTTTAATACAAGTTAACTATTGCCTTCTTGACTCAAATTGCACATTTCATACCAAGCTAGAAAGACCTCTTAATAATGCTGCTTTCAAGGAGATGCCAGTCTGTTTTCTCCCTGGGATAAGCTTGCTGTGGGAACTAAAAGATATAGTTAAATGTTTGTGACCCACAGTTTTGAAGCATATTAGGAGGTAATGGTATTGAATAAAGTGTTTGATTACCAACATACACAATTTTATGTAGTCAAAGACTCATAACTTGAGCTAATAACTTAAGATAAGATAAGATACAATAAGATAAACTTTATTAGCCCCAATAGCCCCAGCGAATTTGCCTTTGGCTACAGTGCCATTCATCTGCGCACACAGTACAATCATACATGACAGAACATTCATACTAAACAAAAAGTGCCACATCTGCAGTGTCTCCATTGCATTTGTTAAAAACTGTCCCAAAGAAGCATCCTACTTATAAAATTATGGTTGAGAAGTGTCACAGAAGTTGTGCACTTCAAAGCAGGACGACAAAACTAAGATGTGTTGGGAATGGGTTGAAATAGAGGGGGATACTGGACCTTTGCTCTTGTTGGCGTCTGTGTAGGAGTAGCCCTCTGCCTGGCCAGTCTTGCGGCCAAACAGCCCCCACAAGTTGGGTCCAACTTTGTGCTTTCCCCCTTCCTCTACAGTGTGGCACTGGGCACACTTCTGTACAAAGGCCTTTTTTCCTTTGGCTATATCCCCCATAGTTAGCTGGAATAAGAGAAGAAAGTCAGGCTTCAACACAGTGCATTTACAACCAGCAATAAAGTTAGTATTAGATCTATTCCTGGACAGCACACATAACTTTGCTGGGGAGACTGGCGCCATCTTTGAAGGTTGTTTAAGGTGACAGCTGAAGCCAAGCACGCAGCATGTCCACAAATGCCCTTAGGTAAATGTTGAAGAGTAACAACAAACACATAGGCTACCTGTGAATTACGCAACCTCTGACCACAACATGGGTGGACAATGGGGTGGACCTATACTGCTCAAAAGGGCTCCTCTGGTGTGCTAAGCAGGCCCCGTCACTGTATTTATAGAGACATAAATCACACAGGTTTTCTATTAACTGACAAGTGTATTTGCTGCCGCCAGTAATATAGTGTCATATCCTTACATGACCCCATGCATGACCATGACCCCAAAAACTGACCAAAATGAATTAGAACTTGATATTTAACAAACATTTTACTAGTTGCGCTTGTCGAATAACCAACTGGTCCGAGGTGTGTTATGGTACAAGCAAATGCACGCATTAAAATGCAAACGTCGCCTTCCCGCTCCAACATGGCGGACTGATGAGTTGACGTTAGCCGGTTGTTTCCTCATCTTTCAAGTGAAGTTGGCGAAGGAATCAGCACGTAAAATGGTCTTTGCAAACTCCAGCCCCACTACGCTACACTTCCTCCCCATCCTAACACAGTACAATTAACAACTAACAATTAAATTATACACGATAGACCACTAAAAGCAATACTAACAAACGCCCTAAGCTAAATTGAGCTAACTAATCTAACAATAAAAGCAACTAGTGATTACAACTACAATATTCAACAACTAACACTACTAAAACTATACACTTATTTATAATAAAAAAGCTATCCTAATAAAATCTACCTAAATGCTATGACAACTAATCGCAAACCTGACAATCGATGATAATATTCTCTCGTTATTCCAACTCCAACTCGCTACGGGGGCGTGAGCGAGACTGAGCCTTTTTATACCCCAGAGCGGCAGAGCCCGTGACATCATCTCTCGCCTCCTGACATCATCTCTCTCCCCTCCGCTAATTGGGTGCCGAATTCAAAAAATCAAATGCAGTACCGACAGTTCGCTGCAGATGGCGCCACACAGACGGTTTGGGACACAAAGACAGGATTTCAACAAATTTGCACTAAATTGTTAAAATAGTGACATATACACGTAGACAACACTATAAGATACCCATTTATACAACTTAGCTAGAAAAAAAAGTTGATTTGGGGGTTAGTTGTTCTTTAAGGACACGGCATCTGTTTGCGCAATGTTTCTTTGAAGTTACGGTTGACGTTTGGCAGCCCATAAATGGCAACAATAAGAAAACATCCACTTTTGCGTTGATTTTGAAGCCGCTTTTTCACGATAACGCGAAGTTACTGGATAGGGTTTAGTAATCCAGCTTGTACTGTCATAAGAGGATGACGGAATGACTGAATGACTGAATGACAGAGGGTCGTTTTTCTTCCCCTCCAACACTGCACCGATATGCGGTACAGGACAGCTGCCGAGGCGGGGGTTTAGTTACAGCGGCCGAGGTTCAGTTAACTGTCCGGTGGCCCAAAACTAAAGGCTCGGTTACCGTGCCTTACCGTTATTGCACAGCTCCTCTCCCACCAGAATAACAGCCAGATGACATATCTGCAGCTCACCTGTCCGAGAGCAGCAGGTCGCTGAAGGAAGGTGCCTGTCCTGCGGTCGTAGGAAGATGCTCTGACGTCCCGGTAAACGGTTCCGATCTCGCGGACAACAAAAAGGTCATTCGTTTTAGCGGCACCGGCTTGTGACGTCGACTCATCTGGTCACGTGAGGCCGAGCGTCGTGATTGCGGCTCGAGCTCATCTTCATCATCACAGGACTTCATCCGTCCACACTCTGCTTTTAGTGAAAGAAGCTCACACAAAGTGTATGATGATGCGAACAGAGGACACTCGCCAAAAAAACAGCAATTAACCTCAAAGATGAGGCTCTCACGAGACGTCCTGCGAACTTTGGGTTATGTAGCCCCACCCTCACCGGTTTGTCCTCAAGTGCCCTCAATATTAAATGGAATACAGCATCCTACAGTATATTTATAGTTGTGCAAATAAGTTTATTGGCACAACTATAAATGGTAGTTTAATGTTTTGTCCATTTCTCAAAGAATATGAATGAAAACCATTGACAGTTCTGGTGAAACACAAAAACGTTTTTTTTCACTCATGGTCAGAGATGTTGTGAAGCCATTTATGGTGGAAAAAACATGTGTAAACTCTTTTCAAAGCACCAACACAAAATAAAATACCAAAATGACCCTGTCGAAAAGTTTACACACCCCAGTTCCTAATACCGTGCATCGTCCCGTTCTAGGAACAGCAAAGATATTGCGCAGAACTCATGCTCTCAGGCCTCTGGTACTGGAGGATCCGAGCTTAAATACATATTTTTCATTATGTCAGTGATGTGACCATGAGTCAATTTAACATGGACGTTAAATTGTAACAACCTATTAATCTATTTTTATGCCAGCCCTTATAGTTTTTTTTAAATACTTTATCTGCTTTATAAGTTCTATGTTTCATGTTGCACGTTTGCACAAAAGACAATTTCTCGTTCATGAACCTGTTCACTGTTATAATCTATTCTGATTCTGACTTCCATCCATCCATCCATCCATCCATCCATCCATTTTCTTCCGCTTTATCCGGGGCCGGGTCGCGGGGGCAGCAGTCTCAGAAGAGATGCCCAAACATCCTGATCCACACACACCTCCTCTGTTCTGGGGGGACCCCGAGGGGACACCAGGCCAGCTCGGAGACATAGTCCCACCAGCGTGTCCTGGGTCTTCCACGAGGCCTTGTCCCACTAGGACATGCCTGGAACACCTCCCGCGGGAGGCGACCAGGAGGCATCCGGAACAGATGCCCGAGCCCCCTCAGCTGGATCCTTTCGACATGAAGGAACAGCGACTCAACTCTCTTTGCAGATATTATATTTATTTTAAATAAGTATTGCAATTTTATTGAACATTAATTTATCAATTTAGTGATATATGTTTATTGTTTGAAAAATAGTATTATTTTTGAGTGTGACAACTGTCAAAACTCAAAAATAGTAGAGTTATATATAATAGTAGAATAATAGAGTTTTGACAGTTGTTGAATATTTGCATTGTTGTATTCTATTGATTTTTGTGTGTTTACATTCAGGGACGTCATCGGAGTAAGTTTCACCTGGACCCAGGCAATAACTTCTTTTATGGGGGGCCCATGTGAAACTTTTATTGCCCCTGACCTCAGCAATTCTGTCGACGGCCCTGTACACATTCAAGACAAACAAAAAACACTGGAAGAAATGTGTGGTGTTACATCAGCAGGTTCTCAATACCTTTCAAATGTTATTTTAGTTAAATACACTTGATTCTAAAAAACACATTTCATACAGTAAACTCGCACTCATGTTGTTTGTCTTAATTGTGTTTCCGTAATTTCGGTGACGTAGGAGCTCCTGCAGATCACGCCTGTGCGCGCGCCCTGTCTGCAGAGCCAGCGCAGCGTTGAATTCAACATGGAGGACAGCTCTTCCAACAAAGGAGCCGAGAATCTTGACGATCCTCCAAACAGCCGGCTGTTTATTGTGAGCAGCCGCACCGTAACCGAGGATCAGATACGGGAGAGTTTCAGCGCTTTCGGAGACGTTCAGGGAGTATGGCTGGTCAAAGACAAGGCGACGAAGGAGTCCAGAGGCGTCGCTTACGTGAAGTTCGCCAAGTCCTCGCAGGCCTGCCTCGCAATGGAGACCATGAACGGCAGGCTCCTGGGCGAAGGAACAAAGCCCATCAAGGTAAATCGTTCTCCACACTCACTTCTGCAAGTTATTGTTAAAATGCATAGCTATTCAGACAGTAATAAACAATATAATGCAATTTATTCATCAGTGCGGCAGTGTTAATACAGAAAAAATGCAGATTTAAGAGTAGCACAGAAGCAAAGCAATTGTTAATATTTCAACTGTATTTGTATGTGCAGGTGTTTATTGCCCAATCCCGTAATTCAAGCAAACACCGAGACGTGGAGGACGAGGACCTGACCCGTATCTTCGTTATGATCCCCAAGTCCTTCTCAGAGGACGACCTGGTCCAGACTTTCAAAGTACGTCCTGAGGCAATCGCCATGTGCTCGCATCTGCTTGAGATGATGTTTCACAGTATGCTCTTTTCTGCAGGAGTACGGTGAAATTGAGTATGCCATTATTATCAAAAACAAGACAACCGGAGAGAGCAAAGGTCTGGGATATGTCAGATACTACAAGCCATCTCAGGCAGCCTACGCTATAGAAAACTGCGAGAAATGTAAGACATATTGCTTTGTTGTTCCCGAGTCATCTACAGTATGTCACTAAGCACTTCTTGTTGCAGCCTACAAAGCTGTGGTGGCAGAGCCCCGGTCGAAGGCTAACAGTGGAGAGGATTATGGCACTGCATCGGCTTCATACATGAGTAATAATAGTGGGGACAACACGAGCCAGTACAACTTTCCAACAGGTCAGCCAATTAACTTTACTTTCCATTCTGTAGGTTTTCACCGGGTACTTTGGTTTCTCCTACCGCTAAAACATGTACAATAGGACAGAATGAATGGGTGTGTGAGTGAGTGCTGGGTCGGCCTCGCTTCTGTCAGTGCCCCCACACACACCGCTACAGTATGTTGTGAAAGAATAATGACAGTGTAGCCGTTTGAGAAACTTGGTAGCACAGGCTTGTAAAGCGCAATACAAGAGCAAGCCAATATTGTCATTATTATTCTGCACGTTTATTCTGTCTGTATTCTATTTATCTATTAAAAAGTGGTGCTTTGAGTGTCCTGTGGAGGTGATTAAGCAGCAGATGATTTGAGCGCATTAAGGAGCCGTTTGACTCTGTATAAATGACTAAATAGAAATGTGAGAAGCTTCACAACACAATATAATGAGATAGCCAATCAGTGCTCAGATAGGGCTATGACATGACGTTCTTTGTTTGTCCTCCTGTACACATGAGTCAGAGTGGCTGAAAACGGCCTCCCGCTGAGACATGGAACTCCCTCCTCCAGAGTTTTTAGCCAAGTCGGGGTGTCAGGCGAAAAAAGAAACCTGTGTCCAATACCAACTTAATGTCGTTCTGTCGTTGTGAAAACCGCGCCTTAGTATGAGCCAATGTAGTATCTTATTAGTGTTAACCATTCCTTTGTCATACTACCATAAATATGCCTTTTATATATATATTTTTGTTGTTGTTGTTGCTTAAACATTCTGCGAATAACCTTGTTGAATGTTGACTGTATGGCATTGTCATTAAAAAAGTTACATTTACTATTTGCTGCAACTCAGTGATGTTCCAATCCCACCATTAATTAACTAATGACTGAATCATGCTTGACTGAAAGGTGTTTCACTGACTGTAATCATAAATGCAGCTGATGGATGTGTGTGCTGTGTTCAGCGGACTCTTCCGGATATCAGTACTTGGACTACCGCTCCGGCGAGTACACGCGTACCCTGATGGTGAGCACGCGGGCAGCGCTGACCCAGGAGCAGTTCTTTGCCCTGTTTGACCTGATTCCAGGCCTGGAGTACTGCGAGCTGCAAAGGGACTATGGTATGAACAAAGGTCACACTCGCATCACCATGTCAGAGACCAGCACAAAAGTTCCCAAACACTGTACTTTCAGCCATGTACTTGTGATTCCAGATACGAGGTACATGGTGATGACATAGTAATTACACATTAATGATAATAATGCATTAGTCTTGTATAGCGCTTTTCCAGACGCTCAAAGTCGCTTTACAATTTCATGCATTATTTATTCACATCATACATCAGACCTCTAGCAACCACTCACTCACACACTACATTCAGGCTTCCTGGTGTTTCCCAAACGTCTCCATCCAAGTCCCAGCAGGCCCTTCCCTGCTTAGCTTCCGAGACCTGACGGGATCGGGCAGAGCAAAGGCAGTATGGCCAAAAACCCACTGAATGTTTTTTTGTTTTGTTTTTTGCATAGAAAATTACAGATAACTTTCTTTGTGCTGTTCTTGTTTCTATTTTAAACACATATTTAAAAAAATTATATATAAATGTTTTTCATTCTAATTAGTTCAGATTGTGGCGCTATTTATTTTATTATTCATCAAATTGGCATCAGTTTTTCACTTCAAGACTAAAATACCTACATTTTGACACAGTCCGCCCTGATTAAGTATTACTTTGTACAAAGTTTTTCTGTAAGTCATTGTTAACTGTCCATACAATTAAAACAAGGACAGGAAACTGTAATGAGCACAGGCATAGGGAACAAGAATCATGATGCCATGGAAGATCTGCAGCACACCCAATGGGGTCAATACACGTGAGCAACACGTGACCTCTGAGTGAACGCTCTTCCATGTCTATGAGTTACTGATGACAAGCAACATGCCAGAAGTATCACACTGGATGTACAGACTCTGCTTACACTAAATTAAAATTTAATGGCACCAAGATTTGAAAGCGGTGCATAAAAATAATGTGTAAGTTAAAAACATTTTCTGAGATAAAACCTCCCCCTTAATGATTACAGATTTTTCCTCTGGTGAATCATTTACATGATCCAGTGTAATCATTTTATCATGTCAGCAACCGTCCATCGATAACACGCTGTCAGGTAATCTTAAACTCTTTATTGCTTTGTGCAATACTCCCTCTTTGGAAAGTAAAGGGAGAGGAAGACCAGCAGAGAATTAAATCAGACATGAAGTTTATTTTTATTGCACATTTTAAAACAACTGTTGCAGCCCAAAGTGCTGTTCACTGGCAATAAAAGTGTAATTGTAAAATAGAAGCTCGATCTTGCATCAGCTCAACCAAAACGTGCTGTTTAATCACTGTCATGACTTTGGTTATTTCAACACAAGCCAACTGACTGCAGAATGAATAGTTAAGATGGAGTCATTACTTTTATTTTGATGATACTGTAATTCCCAGGCAAGACACACTGAAGAAAATGCCCTTTTTCCTACTTCAAACAATGTTTAATCAATACATGTTGAAAGCCTTTACAAGTAATTAATTACCATTAATTTCCTGTCAAAAACTTGGACATTATTTGACCTGATACATTAAAGCTTGGTGTTTTGAAAAACCTGGATGAAACATCAGAGTTCAGGGAGTCTTAAAGTAATACCAACTGTCACTGTCTTCAGGTCAGACTCTGATCCGTTACAATAACCTGGGCTCCGCTGTTTACGCCAAGGAAAAGATGAATGGATTTGAGTATCCTCCAGGAAACAGGCTGGTGGTGGCTTATTTGGAGGATGGAGAGGACCGCAACAGGTATGCATTTTTCCCAAAGACACTCAAACTTCAATACATTAGTCTTGTCTGTGACTGGCCAAGTGTAAAGATGACTACCACAGCTTGTTATCATATACCAGATACCATTAATGGCTGATGTTTAGCCACACTGTTTGATTCTACGAATGACATTTTGTCCCGGTCTCTGCAGCTCAGTGAATCGCATGGCTGTGCAGTATGTAGCGTCCCAGATGATGTCTGCTGTGTGGAGTGGAAACTCTGGCAGTGCCTACATGAAGCCTACGGTAAGTCCTCACTGCTGCAAAACTTTGCTCCTGTCCAGTCTCCACGGACTGACTGTCAGTCTGAAACCGAGATATTCTTTGATGAAATGCGCCTCATCTGGATTATCGAGAATGGATGGCCACAGAGAAAATCCTGATTCATTAAAATGAGGACTGAATTATTGACAGCTTTCCATATTTATATATATTATACATTTAAAACATTAATACATAATAATAAAATGATATATAAAATTGAATAGTGCATAATATGGCTTGTGATCTACCCGTACCTCAGCAGGGTTACACTCCTGTGGGCCCAGTGGCCTCCCGGATTCAGACAGATGTCAACTTGCCCCCTCATCAGAAACTTGCCCCTCGGGACAGCCAATCGAAGGAGCGCCTCTTTGTGGTGTTTACCCCCACAGTTCTGCCTTTGGATGTGCTGGAGGATGTGTTCTGGTAAACAACCCACATTAACACCTCACTGCTCACCTCACTTATGTAAAAAAAAAAAAAAAAAAAAAACATTATTTCTGCATTTCACTTTACCCTTTCTTTTACCATTTAGTTAATTCCATGAGTAAGACCTCTTTTAGGATTGACCACATTAGACATGATTTTTCATGGTGATATTTATTACTACACCCGAGTTTCTATGTCGGGCTGTTTTGAAGTGTCCAAGGACTGATTCCTGTTGGAGTTGCTTATGACAACACGGGTTAGATGAGATTTTCAAATTGCTGATATGTGTAAGGTATAAGGAAAAGGAGAAAGTATGCAGGCTGTATCGTCTGCGGATACAGACGTGTCTGCAGTGTAACCAGTGTGTTTTTGTGTCTCCCACAGCCGTTTTGGTTCTCTGATCGAAGTGCATCTGGTTCCCGGGAGGAAGGTTGGATACATGAAGTATGCAGACAAACAGGTAAGACTCATGTTTTAATATTTGAAGTGTCACCAACTGAATAAACTGAATGTGGTTGTCAGTGTGCGGATGATGCCCTGGCGATGCTGAACGGGCGCTTTGTGAATGGGGTGAAGATGAAGGTGATGTTGGCCGACCCGCCACGAGAAGAGTCCCACAAACGCCCCCGCACATACTAGAGGGGTCCCACAACGGTAAGTTCTTTCATCTGAAATGGGGATTCTTAATTTAAATGACTCGTCTTGCACCAATATATTCACAGTATGTGTTTCAGGGTTCCCACAAGTCTTTGAACAATATATTAAATATGTACATAATGAATTGGGCCCTCCTCTTGGACTTTCTATAGGTTTAAATGCATGTGAAACTGACCCGGTTATTGTGAATCACAGAAATTGTTCTGCCCCCTTTACTAAAGCAAAACGGACTTCAGTTTATGATATAAATGTGCTGCTTCAAACTCTGCTCTTGGCCCATGGGCCTGGAGCATGACCTGAGGAGCCCAGAGTGGGGACCCTGAAGTGTAAAAATGCACATGAAACATTTTTGTTAACTGTGCAGCTTCTTGTTTCCTAGGCGACTGATCTTGACACGTGACCTGACAGACAACACCGGACCTATCCTCGACCTCTGACCCGACCTTTGACATCTGTTTGACCTTACCCGGGGTGACTGACATAGTTATCCCAAAAAATAGTTTTACTGCAGAATGCCACACACACACATTACTCGATTTCTTTTTTAACCTGCTGAAAAATGACAATTTATGTTGAATTGTGTGTAATAAACGTGGAATCACTACCATTAATCTTATGTTTTGTGTCTTTATTTTGAGATTCATAAAGCTCAGCAAAGTTGGTCACTATCCGCAGCGTTTGCTAAATTTGTGAATGTAAATTATAAGGGAAAAAACGTCTTTCCCAATGTATCCCCATTTGTGTACTCTGGTCCTATTGGAGCTTTCGCGCCCTCATCTCACGGGGCTCAAATTGAGTCACAAAAGGGCTATTTATGGCAGAGATGTTTCATGTTTCATCAAGAAAATGTATAGTTTGAGAACCCTTTCACTTAAAATAGCAAACATACACCCGTACAGTACATATTTGTAGCCAACAAATCCTGTATTTTGCTGTATTTGCCCGTTATACACTGTTGCAAACACTGCTCCCCAGAGAGTGGAGCATCGTAATCTGTAATGTGTACAATGAAGCAAAGTGAACACTAATAAAGTCTGCATTTAAACAGACATCTGTGTGCCTTGTAATTTTTACCACCCAAGACCAAATCCTTAGGGTAAATTATATTCATAGCCAGCATATTGGTAAGATTACCATTTATGAAATCAACCAAATTCACCCAGCTGGGTAATACTCAGCAATCGCAATCTTAACATTAGAAATTAGGGATTGCTGATGCGTCATATCCAAGATTCTCGAACTGGGCTCCCCCAAAAATATTCGCAATTCAGATAATTTTAATAACTAATTTGGAATCTTATTTCAACATTTCTAGTTGATTAAAAGGTGCAAAAAAAAAAAGTTTATATTTGTGAATATTTAACCTTGTAGTGACCCAGCGGGGTCAGCGTGGCACCTTTACTTTCCATCACGGTAGTCTCTAAAACGCTCCAGGATCAAGTTTTCTGGTGAGGGTCCATCAGCAGTGAAAATCTTTCAAACAATTGATCCTAGAGACCACAGTGATGGAAAGTAAAGGCGCCATGCTGACCACTCATACAGCTGCTGGGTCACTACAAGGTTAAATACGCATAAATATTAACTTTATTATTCACATAAAAAGTTGCATAATGCACATTTAAACTATCCAAAAAAGAAAATGACTTAAAACATCCAACTTTTACTTAATTTTAGGATTTAAACACCTAAATTCAATGTAATATCACATCAATTTGGAGTGGAAGACATTGAGGTTCGCCTGTTCTGTAGCGTGTTCCCAGTCCCAAAAGGTTTGAGAACCCATTTTATGTCACAAATATGTCTATAGATCATGTTAATGTTAAAAACCAGCAAACATTACACAGGAAGCAGAGGGGGGGGGGAACTGGTCGCCACCGCAGCCGGGTATGAAAACAACAGCACAAAGTGGAATTGTGGCATTTATTTCCAACAGCAGAATTCAGAGCTGGGCTGGCACTGGGATCACATTTCTCAATCAGAGCAACAGGAGGTGCTTGCACTGATCTCACTTCTACCCAGGCGCTCAAAAGTTTTTCTCCCAGTAGAACCTCTACATTAAACCTTATTTAGACTCCAGATTAAATGGAAGTATCCCACAGCGACATTCGTAAACTGTTGTGTGGGGGAGTGATACCGAACAGAGGGTCAGACAGCCACATGTCTCCCTGTAATGAGGCTTTATTAAGTCTGATGATAAAATCATGTGTCTGTTAGCTCCATGCAGCAGTCTGTATGTCCCTCGCTCAGTCCTCCAGGTCCAGATCATTGAGTTCCTCGTCCAGTTCGTCCAGATCCTCTCCAGTGAACAGGTTCTCGTCCACAGGGACATCCTCTTCACCTTCATCCCCGTCCTCCTCTCCTGAATGACCATTGGTCTCACCACCACACGCTCCATTCAGCTGTTCATCTGTGAGGAGATCATGTCAGTGTTCTGCATTGGCACAAATTGAACTGTTAATCTAATGCTCACCAGGGTCTGTGAACGCCGGCTCCGCTATGCTCCTCGAGGTGAAGCGGTCCGTGGCGGCTACAGTAATGCCCGAGTTGTCTACCTCTTGTGGAACAAATCGAGTTAAGTCGATGTCCTGTACCTCGGTATCATTAACCTGCGACAGAAAAATGGGTGTAAAAAACATAGGTTCAAGGAAGCATGTTTTTAGTTACATTTTGAATTATTGCTTGGAGCTGTTCGACATTACAATCGTGGCCTTCTGCAGCATTCACATGGAGCAAATACGTTGTTTTAACTTTATTTTTGATTCAATCAAACCCTAGTTTATCATACCCAACACACAATGCATTACTACGGAGCCCTAAAGTGCTCTACAGAGGGAAAACAAATATTGTGTGCTCAAAAGGAAGGAGCGCACAAGGAAGGTTTTTTTTGACAGAACAACTTACTACGTTATACTATCATCTTGAAATGCATGGTGCTTAAATGGTATTAGGCTACTATAACCTGACTACAGTTTATAGTAAAAAGCTCTTGTGTCTGTGTAGTTAATGCTGTATATCGGATACTATGAGAGTTGTCTGTAACATTGTTTCTTTTGGTATTTGCTGACGTGTAGTTAAATGCTTTTTTTTAGTCTGACAAGCTGCAGCAGCAAATGCGTTTAAAGGAATTGGCCACCGTTTTTACATACTGAGATATGTTCTTACCTTAGCTTTGACGAGTCCTTTAGGACCTGTCTGATCTTCACCCGTGCCTTCAATCATGTAATAACAGCGCAGACGGCGTTAGCATTTAGCCTCTCCCTCTCTCCTCTATAGCTCCAAAACAGGTCAAGATAGAAGCTACCAAGCTCTTCCACGTTTTCCCTATTTAAATATGGTTACGTGAAGTGTTACACTACAAAGTATAATTACACAAAATTAAACAATGTGGATTTTCTAAGCGGATAAAAGGGGTAACTATATTGTAAGGCGTAATAATACCAGGAGTAGTTTGGCGTCCCCCTTTTATCCGCTTAGAAAATCCACATTGTTTAATTTTGTGTAATTATACTTTGTAGTGTAACACTTCACGTAACCATATTTAAATAGGGAAAACGTGGAAGAGCTTGGTAGCTTCTATCTTGACCTGTTTTGGAGCTATAGTGGAGAGAGGGAGAGGCTAAATGCTAACGCCGTCTGCGCTGTGTTTACGTGACTGAAGGCACGGGTGAAGACCAGACAGGTCCTAAAGAACTCGTCAAAGCTAAGGTAAGAACATATCTCAGTATGTAAAAACGGTGGCCTATTCCTTTAAGTAGATCTGATGGCCCACTTAGAGTTTACATCATCAGCTGCCATTTCATACAATGATATTGGCCAACTTTCAGCGTTGTTGCGCAGCATGGCATTGTGATCAGCAGGAAATCTTTACTATTTTTAAGGACAACAGACTTGGACGAAGGAGATTCTGCAGATTTAGACGCATATATATTTACAACACACACATTTTAAGTCTCGTCTATAATCATGTGTATGATGCTTCTAAAACTGTGGCAACAACAGCTATTCAGGACATTCATGTTTAATGCTTCAGAGGGCGCTAGTGTGCAGATTCCAAAACAAAAAACTCTATCAGCATTATATTGGCCAGTAGCCGATATGGTAAAATACCCATATATCGATACCGATCTATTGGTCAACCTCTAGAGCAGGGGTCCTCAAATCACGGCCCACGAGATGATTTAAACCGGCCCCTGGCTTGTAAAGCACAAATCCCTGAGTATGTCAAAAAAAGGAAGCCCATTCCTGTGCAGAGTTAACCTGGCTAACACCAGGCTGCTGTGTGCGCTCGAATTATTTCGAACTGCACAACAGCCTGGGGACCATGGCCAAATCTCCGGTGGATTTGGGAACCAATCACAGAGCGAGGAGGGACGGCAAGACGATGACGCGCTATTCGATATATGGAAGCTTGTAGTTTATTTACGGATAATTTAAAAAAAAGTTTATTTACGGATCCAACATGACAGCAGCAGACACGATGGTATTTTTTGATCAAGCTTTAGACCTTGTTCTAAATAATTTAGCTCAAAAGTTTACAGCGGGTACGTCATACGTCATCTCATACGATGATATGATTGGCTGGGGCTACGTGCAGACGCATGAGACTTTTTTTTTTTTTTTTTCGTATCGCCCAATAAACGACTATGGACGATCGTAAACCACACCTCTCCTACGAGAAAATGAATTGGTGGTCCCCAGACTAAATATCACTTGTGATTTTAGTCTGGTGTTAGCCAGGCTAGTGCAGAGTTATGATTTTTTTTAAACTAAATAAATAACCAGTACAGTATACTCATTCCAGCCTCTAGGGGGCAACTTAAATATAAATAAGCATTCCGCGCCTGTGTCCAGCAGAGGGACTGACATAAGATAAACAACACTGTATAGCGACATGGTAAATGTGAGTGTGGAGTGAATGAATAATGACTACAGCACTTTGAGAAACTTGTGACACAGGCTTGTACATTGTCACATTACGCAATGATGTTTTATTTGAAAATAAAAATAAAAGACTTGATTACTGTTTTTGCAAACCACTACAGCTAAACAAATATGTGTCTGGAATCAAATGTTAATCTTGTGGATATAGTAGTGTGGCAGTAGTGTGCCAGGCGAGTAATCTCTACTTCACAATGAGGCCTGCTGCCTTTTGGTCTGGGTCATACAATTCTATGTTATAGCCAACCCGGCCTGGCCCCCCATCAGTCAGGAACGATAATGTGGCCCCCAGAGAAAAAAGTTTGAGGACCCCTGCTCTAGAGTAGCTGAAACGCAGAGAAAATGTTGGCTGGTCTATTGACAAAAATGAAAACTGAACATTAGTCCCAATTTCCACCATTCAAGGACACAACAACAGTGGGCGTTTCGAACTGCTGACCCTTTGATCACAAGGCGACCCACTCAACTATCGATGTGACTTTCACCCCGAGGAGGTGTAGGAGACACCCCCACCGGGGCACCAAATCATTATTTAGTGAAGTCATTCTTTCTTGATATAGGAATGTTCAGCACATTTTGCTAACTAAAACTTCAAAATTTAGTCAAGTTAAAAAGTGTAACAAGTTGTATTATTACAAATTGAATTTTTCATGATGCATGGCATCAGGGACTTTATAGTACAAAGGATAGTTTAAGGCTATTTTTATTGAAAAAGGAATAAAATTCATCAAAGCTAAAAAAAAGTTATTTTTATTATTCTTAATTCCTTCTGTTTTTTACTGGTCCACGTAAATGTCTGGGGATATTGGTATAGTCTTAAGTAGTTTTATTATAATTCACCAATTATGTGAATGTTTCAGTTGCCAAGTTAACAGCGCTGCTAACAAAGCTTGTAAATCTTTTTGTTACATCTGTTACAAACATGGTACCTGTTCCTCCTCCTCCTCCTCCTCCTCATCGTTATATTGAGTGTCATCGGCTTCTGCATCATCATCATCCACCAGCTCCGGGCGAAACTCGAACACCTCGCGGCCGCTCACCTACAGCACAGCGCATCAGTTACTATTGGCATTCGGACGCCAGCCAGTTAAACACCTCACGTTAAGTGTTACGTACACATTTATGTTCTAAATGTTTAAAATGATACTACTACTACTACTGCGTACCACCAGGGATTTTCCAGCTTTGAAGTCTGCCTTCTTCTTCTCCATCTCTTCCATGGCGCGATCCACCTGTGCAACAACATGTCATGACTCACTGGTTTGAGTGAATTAAACATTCACTTGAGGAAATCCAACCTTCTCCTGTCTTTTCCTCTTCTTCCAAGCCAGGAAAGTTTCCAGCGTGATTCTTGTGACATTTGGACCCAGAGCTGCGCGCTGTGGAGACCAAAAAGTTAAAGTACAAAAACTATTTTATGGTCCAACTAATGTTAGTTCTTAATACATAAGGTGGATCGGGTTGTGTTACAGATGTGAGCTTACTTCATTCTCAATGAGCTCCTCCAGCGAGATCTCATCCTCCTTCTCTTCCTTCTTCTTATCCTTCTTTAGCACAAAGCCCGGCGGCAGCGCATGGCGATACATACAGCTATCTCCGTTTGGACAAACCCAAAACCAGCCGTACTTATTATTCTCTATGGCATCCAGGAAATATCTGCACACCTGGAAAACGATTGTGGATAGACAGAGGTAATGCTGTGTTAGATGAGATGTGAATATTAGAGAGATAACTTCAGCCACTCAAGTCGACCCTTCAGTCAAGTCAGACCCCTGACAACAATGGGGCTGGTGGTCTATGAAACAGGGGAAGCACATAACTCTGTCTTCAAAAGGTCCATTCATTTTGTAGATTGATTATACTAGCATTTTTATTGTATCCTTATACAATAATAATAGTGGATTGCATTCCTTTTGTGTTTAGTTACATGATTAAATGAACAGGCAGCAGGGGTACTTGGGAAAAATATGGACCAGATATCTGGTTCATAGATTTCAAAACTCCATTTTAACTTCTGATCACTACCACTGAAATGACTGATGGATGTGGGTTTACCCGGTTGGGTTGTTGCCAGTGCTGGGAAAGATCATTTTCTACATGAACTAGTTCAAAGTCCAGCTCACAAATTTCAAAATGAACTAGTTTGTTAATAGTTCATAATTTATTATAGTTAAAAGTTCGTTCATAGTTCCCCCATTGTTACTGTCCGTTCAGTTCACACTCGTAGCAGCTTTCCCTACAGTATGTTCTAAACAAACATGGAGGGCAAACTTGCTATTCGGATGGTCTTTTTTAATTAATAAAGACAAACGGGACAGCAGCAAAGCCAACAGAACATTCTACTGACACTAAAGGAGGTTGTAACCAGTCTGAGGTAGGAAATAAGGTTGAGCTTGAAAGTGCAATAAAATGCATTATATTAATTAGCCCATAGCCAAATTAACTTCAATTTCAAAACCTCAATGGCTTGTTTGCCCAATGAATAGATAATTGAGCGGCCACTGTATGCAGTCAATGGGATTTGGGTGGAGGATCTTTAAGTTTGACTGTCTTTTGATTTTGTGTCTTTATAAGTTGGCTGGCAAACTTTACAGATAAACGCTATTCCCTTCCTCGCCGACCTCGTCATAGAACTCTTTTAAATGTTCATATGAGGTTGACTGTTTTTACACTAAATATACTGTATATCGCTGTTTACACTAAAGACATCTGGCACCATATTGAACGTAAATAGATGGGGAATGCCAATCACAGACACCAGAATGAACGGGTTCATAGTTTCGTTCATCAGGCAGTATTACAGTATCACCCAAAATATGAACAGGTACATCACTGGTTGTTGCTAATGTCATAGAAAATAATGACTTACTATTTGAGTTTGAGTTTGAGCTTTGGCCTTCATCTTTTCAGCTTCTCCATGTTTCTTATTTACCACCTCCTCCAACTTCTTCTCGTCCCAGTTGTCCATAGTGTCTGCGCAGAGGTAAATATCTGTCAGACATGCACTTAGGGAATATGGGGGGGGGGGGGGAAGTCTTAACACTGACCTTTCTCCAGCTCATCATCCCTTGCGTCCACATAAATGTTCCTCTTCTCACATTTTCTCTCCATGGATAAGTCATGGCTGAACTTGCACTTGTCTCCTTTTGTGCACTGACCTTGCTTAAAGAACGCACACAGCACCGACTTTGGATCCACGCCTGCAAATGACAAACAATTATTTTTATCTTTGAATTTGTAATATTGTAAATTTCAATGTTGAATATGTTCCGACCTTTGCTGACTTTCTGAGCGGCAACCACTGGTTTGAAGAGCTCATTCAGTTCATCCAACTCTTTCTTTTTGTCAATTTTTTTCGAGGTTTTATCTCCTTCCGCCTGTGAAATTTCAGAAACATACATAAACATAAAACAGTGAAGGATGGTCGAGTAAGATAGAGCAGAGGGGAGCCAGAGGTGCTCACTGACCTGTCGGGGGTTCTGCTGCTTCACCTGCTGTGTCACATTCTTTATAAACTTCTGTTGTTTAGCCCCCTTTTTGTTTTTCAGGCCAAAAGTCTTGTCCTGAGGGGGAAAAAGTATGTCATAATACAAGACGTACTCTATTGAGCGCCAATCCTCTCCATTTTTAACAAAAGTAAGATTATGCCTAGTATGGTTGGAAATATAATTCATACCCTTTGTTTTTCAGAAGTAATTACCCTTTATGCTGAAAGAGGAGTTACAATGATTGACTATGGGTGAAATAAGCAATGGTCCAGAGATCCCGGATGCATTTGAAAGTGGCATAAACGTAAACCACAGGCTCTGTACAGAACTTTGAATGTGCCAGTCAAGTTGAACGCTATCATAGGCCAGGATTTGTACATTGTATTCAGCTGTTCCATGGTGTGTAAATAAATAAATCAAATGTGTCAATGATGAAGTGTTTCCATTTGTTGACAGTAATATTCCAGTACGGTAAGGTCCAGAGGGAGTCTGAATACACGTAAAAGTGAGATGTAGGATGTGATCAGTGATCACAACAGGCCGTGGAGGCTTGATGCGAGCAGCAGTAGAATCGATGACCGCCTACGGGCAGAACCGGGTTGACAGACGTTGAGACGGACTTAATGTTGTTATAATATGTGTAGTTAATGGTAGCAGGTGCTCAGTCGAGCCCTGAGAACAATTAAGTTGCTTAGCGGTGGCCATTACAGTGTCGGTCTGTTATCGGGCAGCTAGTTAGCTGTTAATGCTAGGAAACTATTTGCTACACCGTGCTATTTTACCTCAATTATTTTCTCCTTTTTCTTTTCTTGGGTCTTTTTACCTCCCGTGGCTGGGACGGGTTTCTTCGGAGGCATGCTGACTCGGGATTGACAGTGTACAGGCGAGTTTTACGCAGTAAATAAATCTAAATCAAATGTCTGCGCTAGAATTTCGCTCGCTGTCCTAGTTGCTAACACCGCTACCGCGGCGCGTAGCCCACATGTGTGTTACTGACGTACTGTGACGTCATCACGCTTTTAGCCGGTTAGCCTGATGGGTAATGTAGTCAGGGGATGTTGGCATGGATGTAGTTCAATGTGTGTAGGCAGGGCAGGCCGAAGAAAATGTATAAGCCAACGTTCTATGTTTTAAGGTAACACTGGTACTGCAGTGCCTCCATGTCCATTTGAATTCTAAAACTGAATCACTTCTCTCTTTCGCCACTTGATGTCAGCACGCCCTGCCCAGAGAGAGGGAGAGAGAGGAAGAGAGAGGGGGGAGAGGGAGAGAGTTTTGAGAGAGAGAGAGAGAGAGAAGAGAGAGAGAGAGAAGAGAGAGAGAGAGAGAGAGAGAGAGGAAGAGAGAGGGGAGAGGGGGAAGGGGGGGGGGGGAGTTGTGAGAGAGAGAGAGAGAGAGAGAGAGAGAGAGTGTGTGAGAGACGGGAGAGAGAGAGGGAGGGGGCAGAGAGGACAGAGTGAGAGAGAGATAGTTAGTTAGCTAGATAAGGACACCTAGATCTGCTCAAATCAGTTTGATATAAATGAAAAAGTTGATACATAGCCCAGCGTTGTCACATGGGTCATTGCATTGAAAAAAAAATAAAAGTAGTAGGCCTACTTTGATTATAGGTCGCTATCCTTGCTATCCTGTGGAAATGCCCTTTCACTGAGAGTGTGGCAGGGAAGGTTGAGGTAGGCTGGAAAACTCAAACCCTGAAAAGTTTTGAACATTCGTTCAATGTAGTAGATTGTGACAGAAAGGCTATCTCTGAGTTTACCTGAAGTAGATTATTCATTAACAATATCCATTCCATTAGTGTAGGTCCCGCGGGCACAGACGGTGGCCCTGACAGGTGCACGTTGCCTTTCGGTGTGCCTTCAGTTGTGGGTGAGAGACCCGCATTGACAGCAAGGTCACATCTGTGCCTCCCCCTGTAAGGTACACAACCAGCAGATGCTCCCAAAGTCACACACGCATAAACTCCACAGTTCACACTGAGGTACCAAAGTCAACACACAATGGCAAAAAAAGAAACTAAAAAGAAAATCTCTTCACGCGGCTCTCTGTGTAGGCTTTACTGTAGTTTATGTGCTGGTTCTATAATAATACATCCAGGATTTTATATGGAGATTTGAAATGGGCAATAACCAGATTATATATATAATATAATATAATATAATCATATATATATGTATATATATATATATATAATATATATATATGTATATATATATATATATATACATATATATATATATATATATATATATATATATATATATATATATATATATATATACATATATATATACATATATATATGATGTTGAACATGATGATGAAGATGAAGATAATGATGAAGCTGATGAACATGATGATGATGGAGATGATGAAAATGATGAGGAAGATGATGAACATGATGATGATGATGGAGATGGAGATGATGAAGAAGATGATGTTGATGATGATGACGAGCGGACCATGGTAAGGATAGAACGATGGCAAAGGTATCCCTCACAGCCTCAAAGCGTTCCTGCCAGCAGGAGAACCACAGTCATGTGCTGTGGACTCCCCTCTGTTTGCTGCTTTTTAGAGACGTATAAAAATCCAATCAGATTAACTGCTCAAAGTCTCGAGCATCAAGTTTATGGCGAGTCTGTGTCATTTAGGCTGACAGTGGGATTTATTGGGCCTGACTGGGGGGAGCAGCAGCTGAGCAGAGACCATGATTTCTTTTCTGCAGCCATCAGTGAAATGGCAAAGGCAGAAGCTTAATGTGGAGGCAACATAAACACACTGTACTTCTCTACCAAGACACATCCAATAATTTATTTGATTATAAACCATTCTTTGCCTCAGTTTGTTGAAACATACAGTGCCTCTCGAAAGTATACTTTTGCACATTTTGTCATGTTTACAACCCTAAACATAAAGATTTTATTTAGATTGTTTTACTGAACGTTCACACACAAGTAACAGACAACTGTGAAGTGAAAGCAAAATGATACATGATTCTGTTATTTTTCAAAAAATAAAAAAACAAAATATGGGGCGTGCATAAGTATTCATACAGCATGATTTAATACTTTGTAGAACCCCCTTTTGCTGCAATAACAGCACAAGTCTTTTGGGGTCTGACTCTACAAGGTTTGCACATGTAGAGACTGACATTTTAGCTCATTCCTCTTTACAAAACAACTCAAGCTCTGTCACATTAGAATGAGAGCGTTTGTGAACTGCAGTTTTCAAGTCTTTCCACAGATTTTCAATAGGATTTAGGTCAGGACTTTGACTGGGCCATTCTAACACATTATTATGTTTGTTTTTAAACCATTCCGTTGTAGATTTAGCTTTGTGTTTAGGGTCATTGTCCTGCTGGAAGGTGAATCTCTGCCCCAGCCTCAGTTCTCTTGTGACTCCAGCAGGTTTTCCTCCAAAATATCCCTGTATTTGGCTTCATCCATCTTCACAACTATTCTTACAGTCTCCCCAGTCCCCGCTGAGGAAAGGCAGCCCCACAGCAATTCAGTTTTTTTCAGTGTAAAGGATCCGGGAAATATTTAGGAGGATCCGGCAAAAATTGTATCTGATATAATGGTGTCTAATGAGAGTGTTCTGGCAAATGTTTTGGCCTGTTCCCCCATTTCATCACATCAGACCAAAAGTGTTCCTGAAAATACTCATTTACAAATTAAGCACTGGACGGCCATGTCTTGGTAAGTTAGCAGTGGTGCTTTACTCTTTCCATTTCCGAATGATGGATTGAACAGTGCTCTGGGAGATGTTTAAATTTTGGGAAATCTTTGTATTCTCCACAGCTTTATCCCTGACCTCTCTGGTGCTCCTTAACCTTCATGATGTTGTTTAGTGACCAATACACTCCAACCATAGCTCTGAGGGCCTTAAAGAACAGCTGAAATGATACTGAGAGTAGATTACACACAGGTGGCCTCTATTTAATGGTTAGGGTTGGTGAGAACATTCTGCAGTCATCAGGAATGTTATAAAGGCAATTTAATGCACTCAGAAAATGCTGTATGAATACTTATGCACGCCCCACTTTTCACTTTTCTATTTTTTGAAAAATAACAGAATCATGTATCATTTTGCTTTCACTTCACAGTTGTCTGTTACTTGTGTGTGAACGTTCAGTAAAAAAATCAAAATAAAATCTTTATGTTTAGGGTTGTAAACATGACAAAATGTGCAAAAGTTCAAGGTGTATGAATACTTTCGAGAGGCACTGTATATTACTTCCTGCCATGATTGTGTATAAATAGCGACATCTATATCACTTGTGTTTGTGTGTTCGGTCTAACCTGTGTTACATGTTGAAGCATCGACTGGATGAGAGTTCAGAGGCCCGGTGCACTGCAGAGCGCTCAGGGGAGTGTGTTGGGTTTTACGTGAGGGAGATTTTCTACAGGTTGTGTGGGTCACGGCTTGTCATCTGAGAGAACGTGCACATGCGTGTGAGAGCAGGATGGCAGGGCAGCATATGGCGAGCCCCACATGTAGGAAATATTAAGGCAGTGTCAGCACAAGGGCCCGGCAGGCAGCCACCCTTGAGAGCTCAGTCCAGCTGGCCCTCTCCGCTTTCCCATCAAAACACACAGGGTTGCAGAACAGTTGTGTTTTGGAAAATATGAGGGCATAGATCTCTTTAGCTGGGATGTTGGTGTGTTTATAATATTCACTTCACAGTCTTGGATGCCCATGAGTAATAGGCTACTTTCCAGACAATTATTAATTATTTAAGAACATTTTTCATCCATTAACACCACAAAGAGAGATAGTGTTCTCTGATCTACAGGGGGGTAAATAAAACAAATTAAATCAAAATATAAACGTTTCAGTCAATATGTAAAACCACTATTGTTTGTACATGCTGCATTTTACATCTAGTGTTCTTTATCTGCCTGTACATTGTCGTGTAGCTCTCAAACAAGAGGCAGTGAGCGGCCTGGGGTCCGGCTGCTGCGTTGCCTGAGTTTTCCTTGAGGGATATGAATATTTAGAGCAAATAACTGTCCATCTGTTGGAGTGGTCCCCAGTGGCATGGCTACATCTGCCTCACACTGCGACTCACTGGGCACAACACAGAAGCATGAAGCCGCTGACCGTAAGAAACCTCTCCAGCCTTTGACCAGGAGAACCTTCCCCCTGTTTGGACAGCACCATGGAGTTCTTCTCACTGATGGATGTGCAGACTGCGAGGAGGCTTCAGCTCATTACTGTGTCTGAGCCGTGTTGGAAGATGCTTATAGAACTATGAGATGATGGCAAACTAGGGTATCATTCTGATTTAAAATGGGGGACATATACTCTTTTTTACTTTCAACTCTTTCAAAAGCTCTAAAAGAATTTTTTTTTTGGCCCTGTCGATCACCCCTATGTCTAACCAGAGTTTATTTTCAGCAACAATGAATCTGGAATAAGGACAACATTGGGCCACATAGTAGCTACTGTATACTGTAGCTGCTCATACACATTCCTTAATCAGCCTGCCGTCTGAAACCTATCGATGGACGATCAATACTTTGTGATTGATTGACCCATCTCTATGGCAACCAGCATTTAGCTCGCCATCCCAGGTCATTCATTATAAAAGTCGTTAGGCCCAGAGTAGGCATGAGTGTAAGTTATTGCTCCTGTTTCAGCATATGGCTGTGCTTTAGCTCGGGCTCAGGCTGAATGCTCTGCCATAATAAAATAAAT